>NC_092078.1:15940391-16050391 GCF_039877785.1 Chaetodon trifascialis | reverse complement strand
ATACATATAGTAATGAGTGTTTTCACTTTGACAATTACTGTAATGAACAAATGAGAGCCACTGTTGTCTCTGTGACTTTACAGTGAGATCAGTTATGGGGAAACTCTGCTCAGCTGCTTTAAAGCATAAAACAGCAGGAGGCTGCTGTTCTTCCAGTGCATGTGGAGCTCATGGGAAATTGAATTCACACGTGTATCAGTGAAACTGAAGAATCAGTTGCTTATTCTAAGCCTTAAAATGACTTTTCACAAGCACCCTCCTGTCATCTCAAGGCTGAAAAGTCTCAGGGAGGAGATCAGGATGGACAGTTGGGTGTACAAAGCACAGCACTCCAGCAAATGCAGATGTCCTGTTTTGGTTCTGTCTCAGTGCACTCATCTAGAGCTGCAGCCATCGATTATTTTACTAATTGATTATTCTACCGATTAATTTTATTGCTTAAATTTGCATATTTGTCTGTCAAAGCTGAACCCATTCAGTGGGCTTCAGGGCCATTTCCTCCATGGACATAAACTCACTGGAGTCAGACTAAACTGAATATTCTTGCTGTATTGAATATATTGTGTATTGTATTGAATCATAGTCACATGAATGGAGCTCTAGCTTCACAGTGACTGCAGCGGTTTACTTCATATTTATTTTTTTTGGCCAAACTTGCAAAGCTCTCAAGTCTCATGCATTGCGCATTTCAACCCGCTCACATGCTCACACGCCACACCTTGTATTTCTCATGCAGAGAAATTACCAGGATAATGCCCACCAAGTTTTTATAACAGTGGAACAGGTAGAGGAATCAAGGCGCCTGCCTAGCCGCCGAACAGCCAATCTGAAAATAGCATTGCTGTATCTGAGTAAGAATTAGATATTCCCGCAACAACAGCTCCCTGCTATTTGCTTGCTCTTTCTCCATTTTGTAATCAGCACCACTAACTGAACTTCCCCGCGTAAGCGCGTTGTGCCACAGCGAAAATCATCTGTGTGAAACAGGATGAGCGGTGTACTGTATGTTTCTGGCAGAAAGCCACTTCTATCGTTTCAGACGTACACTCATCTACCCTCAAAACTTTAAACAGGAGTAGGCAACTTAGTTTTCAATGAAAAAGCTTGTGGTGGAGACCAAACCAGAGCTAAAAGCTCTGAATATGGACTTGAATTATTCATGTGGTTGGACACACGACTCCGAATGAATGTTAATGCTGCTCTGTGTGTGCTGGATATGTAAATAAGCAACTGTTTGCTAACATCACTTTTTAGGTGACATGTCAGACTTTTCATTTCCCTGAAGAGCAAAAAAATATGGCTTTTAAGACCTGAAAGAGGCACTTGCAAGAGATAAATAAAAAAAAATGGTCAAGATAAAAGCAACAAAGACTGAGACATCATGACTTTTAGTGCCTAATAACAGTCAAGCTCATAAATACTGGATCCTACATTACCAGTAATCCAGACACTCACTGCCTGGTAAGTGTCCATGTCTCTCAACTGCACACCTCAAGTTTGTCTCACAGCATCTTTTATCACACAATATCAGTTGTTTTTATGTACAACTGTTTTTACAGGCTGAGGAGGCCTCCCTGTGACTACTATATTGATTTTGAATATGATTTGATGTAATATCAAATCATAGTCATTTATATTTAGTCATTTCATATGATTTTGTCATTTTAGTATAAGATACAGGTTTGTGCATCCTCTTCCGTGAAGCCAAACGAGACATCCTCCAAAGAAGAGGTAGAAATTCTCTTTAATAGGTTAATTGTGAAGCATATGAACTGTTTCTGGTTTTCAATGAAATTAGAGTGTATTGGAGTGTCACCTTAATTTGATAAGCTATACATCCTGAAGTTTTTCATGGAGTAGCAATAGTTTTAGCTCCTTGAGACCAATTTCACAGCTACAAAAAGGATCAAGGCAGGTACCAGCATACTTGGAAGGATAGGGTAGGGATAGGGTCTGATTATACTGTATACTATTTTTTTCTATTTGTATTTCACTGAAAGATTTCAAGAATACACCAATCTCCTTTACCACCTTCCCCCCATTGTGGTGTTGTTTACCTTGACGAATATGTAGTCGTCTTGCACCAGCAGGGAGTTGTGGTCGATTTTGCCGAGGAACTGAGCCGTCACCATTTTGTCTGAGCAGTTCTGGATGAGACAGGTAACATACAGGTAACCTGCAGTGACACACAGGAACAGGAAACTATGGTTACTGTCGATGGATAAACCAGGCTCTGTGCTGTAATGGCCTTATATGGCTGTGTGAGCTACGCTAAGCAGGGACTGTCAGGGAGAAAGGAAGAATAAGAGGAGCTAATTTATTTCCAGTCAGTTTATATTTATGAAAAATAAATTGGAGAATAACCACAAAGCAGGCCAGAGACAGAAAAGAGGACGAGGTAGATGACATGGAAGAAAAAGTACAGGAGAAAACCAGGCGAACAGAAAAATTGAGACATCATTTTCCAAACTCTATAAGATATGACAGCTCCCCCACAGACATATAGCCATTCTAGCATCCAAATGGCCAGGAGGGATTATCCTCAGAGAGACACACAGAGAGGTTAGCGCCTGTTGCAAAGCTTACCCGCTATTGAATTTCAACCAGCAGCTGCATCAGCAACATTGCCTGCTGAAATTCAGCCGTTATTCTCCTCCCAGAGGTGACAAGTTGGCAATAGAGAAAATGCTCACACACACACACACTCACCAGCCTGCACCCATACACGTGTGAGGTTGACTGTTCAGAGATGGGTTACTGCAGCAGACACATACTGCACAAAAACACAGTTTTGCATGACAATACTTGTTTAAACCTTCGATTGACTACATGCAATCCTTAACTTATTCGCCCTGACATGAACTCTCACCATGAAGCCACCACAACTTACCAACCCCTTTAGTGGGTGAGACTGCTGCCAAGTTGATATGAATCTTTGAATGCTATTTTTTTAGGATGGGTCAGTGTGTACTGTGCAAATGCGAAACTTTGGCCTGATGATGGACCTCAAACCGCACTACTAGGAAGCCAAAGGGAAGAGCAAAAAACATGCCACCACAAAAATATATGTTTGCTTTTAACTCCATTTCACAATACGGGACAACTATTTGAAGTTCTGTGTGAAAACATACCCCAAATTCTCACAAGGTTAGGGTTAGCATGAAAAAATAAAGGTTGGTTTGGTATAAAGGTAAAAAAAACCATTGACAGATAACTGCTCAACAGCTCACATGGTAAATTCTGCACTCCTGAGGGTCCATGCAGCAACTCAGCAACCACAGAACAAATTCAATAAGTACAATAACAGATTAATATTATACTCCACACCCGGAGAGGACTGAATCTTTTTCACAGAATCACTCACGAGCTACTTTCAGCTGCCCTCACTTTGCCATTTCTTTCAATCATTGTCAAGCTTTCTTCAATGGAAAACAAAGCTTCACTTTGACGAGACGAACAGTCTACAGTCAAACAGCTTTGTGCAACCTAAATGCTAACATCAGCATGCTAACATTCTCACAGTGACAATGCAAACATGATATTTACCATTTTTTTGTCTCATTCCTGATGTTTCAATCTAGCTCATTTCAATGCACTCATTAAGATTATTACGTAACAAACATCACCTTAATGCTGCTTAATATACAAAAGCTCTGTAAACATGGGTTAGTGGGCCCTACGGCGGCCATTGGCAGCTTTATATATTCATATGAGTGACAACATGAGAGACACAATAAACTCCACTTCATATTCGTCTCCCCTCTTCACCGCCGCTGCACTTTTCTCTCTCTGCGTCGTCATTGTTCGAGAGGTATCTGGTCTAACAAATGGACTGGCTAATTTATTGAAAAGCCTGGACGTTTAATCAAAGACGCATACAGCGGAGAACTCATTAAAAAACCATTAGATTGGGCTAAGTGTTCAATTGCAGCTTGTGGCACGAGCACTTTTTCATGCTACTTGCTGTCCTCACACACCTACAAACATGCTCACATGCGATGCGCACATATTTTGTCCTACACCTCTGCAGCTGATGGACCAACAAGAAAACTATAAGAACTAAACAGTGACTTACAGACAACCAAGGATGAAGACATTCCTGAATAATTTATCGCATTATACTGATTTCACAGCACTCATAATTTAAAATTTCTATTTAGTGGAGTGCACTGAAGATGTGGGCTGTGTGTGCTTGTTTTCACCTGCATGTCCCTGTTTGTCTCTCGCACGCCAACACAACAGAGAAGGGTGTGAATGCATGCATGCTTGTGTACATCAGCGCATGAACAAGGTACACTCAGGCTTTCCTGCACATCGATCCCTCTTAATGACAAACGCACTCCCTGCCAGCCTCCCTGTACACATGGCTCATCCATCAACAGACCACCCCCATTTCTCTGGAGTCCTGTTGCTCTTGTCAACCGGCGGTCCTGAGCACAAATCCTCCTGGTACGGGCCGAGCATGGTTCCTTGCCTCCATAGAGACTCCCAAGACTTTGTGCCCTTCTTTGTAGCATGCCACCGTTTAACCTTGGCGATGCCATGTGTGACGAGGGGGTCACGGGACGAACAGATTGGTTTGGCATGCCTGATCGCTCTAGCCCCCCTTGACTATCTATCTATCCGGGCATGGAAGCAAGGTGAGGGAATGGGAGGAGAATGAAAAGGAGGAGGAGGAGGAGGAGGAGGAGGGAGGACCATGTGGTGCTGCCTAGCCCAAGGAAGAGCTCTCATGCCTGGGCAGCTGGCCCAGACAGACAGCCTCTCCTGTACACCCTCCACAAACACAGGCAGTGTTGTTCGGGTTGACAGCTTTCACATTGCAGGCAGCATCTTTCTGTGTGTGGGTTAAAAGACTGCGTGTCTCCTCAAGGGATTTAAGAGG
Source organism: Chaetodon trifascialis (assembly GCF_039877785.1). NCBI lineage: Eukaryota > Metazoa > Chordata > Actinopteri > Chaetodontiformes > Chaetodontidae > Chaetodon > Chaetodon trifascialis. The sequence continues at coordinate 16,045,506 of NC_092078.1, read as the reverse complement.
TGTTTGTATTTTCCTAGAGGGGAGGTTTATGGAGAAATACACTGTGGCACTGCAAATACTAAAAAACATATCCTTCATTTTGCCCTTCACTATCTGTGAATACTTTTTGACTTAGCCTGCTCAGGTTTATTTAGACTTGGGGATTATGGGTAGGGAGACCCGCAGTAGGTGAAGTCTAGAACACACACATGCATTTACAACCACACATTAACAAACCCACACAATCTTAAATACACACTACTTCTATTAGCCTCTTGGCCCTTGGTGGGGAGTTAAGCACTAACCTGTCCGTCTGTCACTCAGCTGATATGATAATCCAGATTTGCTGTTGTTGCCCCGAGGGCCCCTGACACCCCTCCTTAACTTCCCCATTAATTCTCCGTTGACCCCCTCCCAACACAGAAACACATCCTGCCCACAGCAAGGTCAAACATCCATCTCTTCTGTTACCTGCATTTACACTGCAAGCTATGCTAAGACTAGTACCGCCATGATGGGGAGAGAGAACATCAGAATTCTCCCCCTCAGTAGGTCTTGCAGAGACGTGACACATGTCTCCAGATGACTGATCTGGATCAATGCATGTCAGTGACATACCTGAGTTTCTCTATTTAGCTTTCGACACTAAGCATAGAAGAAGACTCCTATTCCCCACCACAGAGTTCCAGTACGATGTGATTAGATGACAGAAAGAAGGCAGCTAGCTACTGAGCTACCGCTAATGTCTGTACAGCAGGCACACTGGCTGCAGGGCAAATAAACAGAGATCAAACGAACAGTCTAGCAGTTAAATTTGTGCAAATACAGCAAGCTGAAAATTTGCTATGAGCTCAATCTAAGTGCACCTTAAACGTACCCTGTGGCCGTGTGGAGTTCATTTTTTAATTTTTTTTTACTAGTAGCACTAGTTGCTAAAAAAAAAAAAAAAAAAATCTGCTGCTGTGGAAATGTTTTCTGAGGAAGAAAATACACTCGACATGTTCACAAGGCCTTGAGAGTACACAGATTTCACTTTTCACAAAAAAAAAAAATTCACAAGGGTGCCTTTAAACGCTCATTCCCAGCAGAAGAGACAAAGTGAAATTCATTCATTTTCCTTAAAAAAAAAAAAAAGGAATGCTTGCATCTTGGTTACTACTACTCTTGTTGGTCAGTTGCTGTGAATTTACCCAAAGTTGATCTCTATGAGAAAGTTCCACACATTTACAAAGCTTTCTGAAAAAATGAATACATTTTTGCCTGAATTTTCATTGTACTGGTGTCACCAGGCCCTAAAAATCTCATGAATAAAAATGTAAATGATAAATGACCAGATGGAACATCACTGTACCTCCACTCGTATCCTGCATTTCCATGTGCACCAGATCAGGGTCCACGTCCACACCAGATACTGACCTGGAACACATGAATTGATTACGTGATGTTAATTGACGGCGTTTCTGACCAGAGACAATACATTCAATCAGAAATAAGCACACACCAAATTTTGATTTCTACATGAGGTATGTAATGCATGTACACAGACAAAAAAAAAAAAAAAATAGATAAATAAATAAAATAAATAAATAAATCTTGAATGTTGATGTCATTGGTCCAGTGTTTCCTGCAATTATGTTCACATTGGACGATTTAGTCCCTCAGGAGTTACATCCAATGCGAATGTTCAGTGCTCAAACAGGAAGTAGTATACCCTTTATGTCATGAAACAGTAAACAGGAACATGAAAAAAAAAGAAGGTTGGGTTGGTGGATGGACATCAAGTGACTTTCAAGTTCTCATCCTGTCCTGGATCTGAAATCAACAACCACAGTTTTTCCATAACAAAACCTTAACCATGTTCTTCAGTTACCTAACCCAACCATACCCTAACCACAGTGCATTTGTCATGACCACAACCTTTTCCTCATGTTAACCTTCATGTATTCCCATAAGCAGATACTGTAAGACAGAATTAAACAATGATAGCATTGAAAAAAGCTGTCATTTATTGAGATTGGGGGCTTTGCAGAATCGTCCAGGTTCAACGTTCTTGTGTGGGGATCCAAATGATCTAAGAGTGTGGAACAGGTATTTGCATTGCACATGATCAGTGTGCAGATATTTAATTGATACATGAAATATTTAAAACGGAATGCTTGGCTAAAATGATTACATCATAGCATACAAATATACAAACACATCCCTTGCTTCCCCTTTGATTACACAGATACCTTGGTAAATATGCACAGCTCAGCTCTTCCTGGAAAGTGCACTCTGACGTATTCATCCTTGCCTAACATGCATAAAAGCTCCAAAATTTTATACCCCTTATCCTTCTCAGAAGCACACTCACATACACTTCAGCACACCCGCTCCGTGTGCCCTTCAGTGAGCAGTAAACTAAGCAGTTCATCTGATTAGGACTGCGCTGTGCAGTCTGTGAAATTTCCCCGGCCCAGTAAAGATAGAGTGGCGATTTAAAACCTTGTTACTTTGCCTATAAAGAGACTTTATGAGCAATTAGCAGGCCATGGAGGAACGAGGGAGGAAGGAAGGAGTGAAGAAGAGAAGATGAATCGCAGCAGTACTTCAGGATCTGCTGCTCCTGGACAATGGTTCAGGTCTTCTTCAAGTGATCTGTATGAGCAGTTTGCTTACTTACCATTAAAATCGATAATGTAAGAAATACATGTGATTTTAGTCAGTTCTCGATCAAACCAACAGAAAGTCAGGCTACCCTAGGGGCTTCACAGGTGATGATACCAGTAAAAATGTAGCTGATCTACTTTATATTATATTTATAGCTCTCGCTGTCATAGCAACTGATCATATTAAGGCAGTCAAAATGACTTTCATGAATGTTGTATAAATCTGCATTAGCATTGGACATTTACCATATTGTCCCTGTCCAATGTCAATTTTCTTGTCTGGACATATTAGAGTAAAAGTAGTAATACAATAAAGGAGGAATACTGTTATACAAGTCCTGCTTTCAAAAGTATTAGTATGAAAAAGCAATAATTGTCTGACTCCTTTAAAGGGACTGTTGTCTTAAGCTTTCAGCCGACCACATTAAAGTACAAAGCACAAAATCTATACTGTTCCAAAACGGAAATACAGTCATGAAGAAAATTAAAAGGACCTCACAGCTGTTCTTGTATGTACTTGTTAATTCATGACACGCCTTTGGAAGCAGTGAGAGTTACTGCAAATTTACGCAGAAATAATCTTAAAAAATAATCTTAAAAGGTCAACATACTGCTTTGTTTTTATTTTTTATTTTTGGCATTTCAACATTAAGCAGCTTTACGTTTAGTCACATGGCTGCAGGAAGCTTATGACACAGTTTTTAAACCAGTTCAGTGAAGCAAGCTGCTAGTTTCTTGACAAGAATAACATACAAGAGGTTCTTTGGGCTTTTGAAGGCAATCTGAATGCTGTTTGGGTAATGCAGTTGCTTGTACCACCACAAGAGGTCGCCGCAAGTGTCCAGTCAGAAACTGGAGATCTGGCTGATGGAGGAAGTAAGAGCAGAAAGAAAAAGAGTGGAAAGAACTTTTCAACAGGTCCTGTGTGTGCTGCTAAAGTGTCCTTGACCAAGTCTTTGAACCTCTGCCTTTTCACTCAGTGCAGGTTACTCTGGATAAAAGTGTCAGCTGCATGCTTGAAATGCAAATGCCTAGATCGAGGGTGAAGGAGCACTCTGCACCGGCAATACATCATTTATTCATTCCACTAACGTTCTGGGCCCAGTTAGACCTTCATCACAGTCTAAGTGTGTGGGATTTCCTTCTCCTTTGGTGAGGGAAGTTAAAGCAGACAGGCCGAGAGGGCTGAGGGGAGAGCAGGGGAAATAAAACGGACGATAGACAGGGCTGACAGAGAGATAGAGAGGTTGATCCACAAAGAAAAGAGAATTGATTTTGAAGAAAAGGAGGAGGAAGTGCAACACGCTGCAAAAACATCCTCCCTGGGATGGAATTCAGTTTCATCCCAGCTCTGGTTTCAGTGCCATTCGATTACACTTTTATCCGCATGCTTTTCACAGCATTTCATTTTTATCACCTATCCTCAAATGTTTGCTTTTGTTGTCAGCTGTCATGCGAGATGCCAGTTCAATTTCAAAACTGCTGTTTTTTTTCCATTCAGGATGACAAACACAAAACTTTACAGCCCAGGATCACAAAAACAAGGTCCACGGGAACACATTTGGCCAGACCACCCCAACAGCAGATTGGCTTTAATGTGATGTTTTTAATGTGATTTATGAGTACGCTGGCAGACTCCTGTTCTCTTGTTGCTTTTATGACTGTTAGACCACAGGCGAGGCGAGGGCCAGAGCCAGAGCCAACAACAGGCCAACTCTGTCTACTCTGACCACACACATGTACAGTGCATGTATGCACACGTCTTTTCTTTTCTTTTTTTTTTTTTAACAGGAGGAGCAGGTCCCAGGCTTCCAGTAGTGCAGGCCTGAATTCACAAGTGTGTGTCTGCTGCAGGCAATTTTACCTGAGGCAAATATAATTCTGCAATATGTGGCTCAATTCCTGAGTGGCAAGGATTAAATGTTCACTGCAAAATAATCATGTGATCTTATTCTTCCTAGATACAGCTGTGCCAGACCATAAAAAATCTGTACTTTACTAAAACTGAGCATATACTGAAATCCAAATGTGAAAAGTAAAATGTTGGTGAAGCTTACAGTGAAAGTTTAACATCTTGGTAGATATGCCTATTTGCCTTTTCCAACAGAAGATTGATATTATTCTCATGTCTATTAATTAATACAGATTTTTTTTTGGGGGGGGGGGTATTTTATATCAAAATATTATCATTTATTTAAAGGGAAAATTTGCTGTGTTTTATGCAGCTGTCCAATCAGTGCTGGTGGTTAATGCAGTCACATATGCAACTTAAGCCACTGTTCTTTTTCTGACACCAGCGCTGTCATTTATGCGTGCAGTGACGCAGTTGGTGTCGAGGAAGAACAACAGGTTATATCAGCTTGAATTTCTATATTCTATATTCCACACATTGTAGTTTCCTTGTTAAAATGTGGTGTGTACATTACCCACAATGCAACTCGATGAGGAACAGTTTGATCAGGGATTTGGGTGCGTTATGTGGTTTAAGCGCGAGCCTCAAGCAGAGATGAGGAGCAGGCTACAGGCCATCTTTGAATGATGTCACTTGAGGCAGTTTATCAGAATGCAAATTAGCATATTTCCCAAAAAGTTCAACTATTCCTGTAGAAACACAGCATTTGTTAATTAATCATGCATCTCTTGTTGCATGTTAATTTGTTTCTGAGTATTATTATATCAAGTCCGTCTATTTTCTCCATCCATCCATCCATTATCTATACCGCCTATCCCTTTCGGGGTTGCGGGGGGCTGGAGCCTGTCCCAGCTACAATGGGCGAGAGGCGGGGTACACCCTGAACCGGTCGCCAGCCGATTGCAGGGCCACATGCAAGGACAAACAACCATTCACACTCACACTCACACCTACGGACAATTTAGAGTCATCAATTAACCTAATGAGCATGTTTTTGGTCTGTGGGAGGAAGCCGGAGTACCCGGAGAGAACCCACGCATGCACGGGAAGAACATGCAAACTTCACACAGAAAGGCCCCGCCTGACCCGGGGATCGAACCGGCAACCTTCGTGCTGTGAGGCACGCGCACTACCTGCTGCGCCACCGTGCAGCCCGTCTATTTTCTCATAAAACAATAAAATATTTTCCCTGACTTATCTTTAATTTGTCACATACATTTGTCCAATCAAATGTGATTTGGGGTGCTAGCCATCCCGCCTCTCATATAAAACCATCCATGAACCAGCTTGTGATTCGCTAGCAGAGCAATACGGAAAGTGAGCTGGCGAAAACTCCTCCTGGTCTAATGCAGGTGTGGTCCTGCAGACCTTCATAAAGCAGTGTTCAATAAGCAAGGTCCATTTTTTAGTGATCCAGTCACATCTGAAGGATTTGATATCGATCTTTCTCATTACTAAAACCTTCCCAAATACTGTGTTCAGTCAGAAATACTGTACGTCACATTACCGTTACACTGTCACTTTAAATGTCTAGGTTGCACATTCAGATCCCAAGTCTGATCTTGAGTATATAACTTTCGTCTGAAGTAGGAAGCACTTGGAGCTGTCCCCCCCCCCCCCCCCCCCCCCTTTCTCATTTCTTACAGCACAGAGTGTGGATGATTTGTGCGTTGGAGTTGCTAGTATAAATCAGAGGTGTCTGAGCATGCGAACCAGCTCATTTGCTATCAGTGGTGAAAGGAAACAAAGCAAAGGGAGCTTGCGATGCCTTTCTGACCCGAGAAAGAGTGTAGTCAATTGTATTTAAATGCAGTGCATCTGTATGCATCACTTTACAATGACACAGACTGGACAGGGAGGAGGAACAAGAAACAAAGTTGAGAAAGGAGGAAGGGGTAAAAATCACTGATAAGGAGGGAGAGACACATGATGCAAGATAAGATGAAGGCGCGAATGAGAAGGGGGAGCATTGGAAGAGATACTGTAGCTCTCAAACTGTGAAATATTACATGTGCAGGGAAATGCCATATACCTCCGCCTGCTTGTTCTGCCAACGCAGCCTCTAAGTTATCAAGATATTCATCTATAAAAGGGTTTTGCTGCATAAACTCCAGCACTTACGACTAAAGTTCAATTCCAATTTGTAATTCAAGAAAAACTGAAGCAGAAGTCGTCTGTATTACGGTCAACATAAAACTGATTTATTTGTCTCTGGGATATGACTGATGGAGATATGATTTTATTGTTTGAGCAATATTGTGTAAATGATAGCAAAATGAGATCAGGGTATAGTCAAAAAATAAACCTATTAGCTCTGCAGGGGATCAGATTTATGTCTGACAAAGGCTGATCAAATCAGAAATAAATCAAATCAAACCCAAAAAACTCCCACACCGCGCTTGCATTACCATATTTACCCTATAACAGCACTGACAGTTGACAGTATAAATCATTAAATGGTTTGAAAATACTTATGTATTTATTGCAGGAGTCTCTCTCCTAGTTACCAAAAATTGTTTCACTCAATTTTACTATTGTTAGATTACTGACTTGGATAAAAATCATATTAAAGTTGATAGTTACACATTTTTTGGAATACGTTCAATTCAATGAATATTTGGGATTCTTCCAGTGTCTGTTGTCCACAGCTGCTTTACATTAAAGCAGCAGCTGATAAATCTGCAGCCTCTCTGCAGTACCATCACACATGGTTGTCTGTTGTGTTTACTGTATTGAATAACCTGCCAATGACAGCAGGATGCTACAGAATAACCACACACACCTTAAACACAGGTGGTCAGTTAGGACTCCCCATCGGGATCACCGAAGTTATTACAGCTCATTCTCATCTCAGAGCAATCCATCCAGTGTTGAGCTTCTCAGACATTTCACCCAAAAGCACAAATGCAAAACTCAAGGTGGTCCTGGAGGAAAGGTCATGGTGGTCATCATAGTCAGTAGGATCCACCATGGGCACCATGAATGCTTGCTGAAACTGTTGGTAGACATGTCCCACCTGCCCAGTAGGCCTGTGCAGTGTCTCCAGCGGCAGAGCTGGTTCCACATGCAGTCAGCGAGCACAGGTTTTGGTTTTGGTCTCAGACTTCACCCTAACCCTAATCCTATGACAACAAGACTCTGTTAAGCTGCACACACAGCAGTCAGCTGTCGTTCACCAAGAAAAAATTAGCAGGTTATTCCCCCTAAAATCACAAAGTGTCATTTAAACATTTATATGAAATACCATGTGTTAATGAGCGAGCTGGGTGTTTCCGGTCTTTCCAGTCTTCCAGTCTTGGTCAGCCTTGTTAAGGTTGACTCCAGCTTCACACTTAATGCTTAACTAAACACCTCTTGGGATGACATTTCACCTGTCTTTTATGTATCTTAGCTATGAAGGCCTTTTGCATAACAGACCTAGAGAATATGTTTTACCATGCCATCGCAGTATTGGACTAAATTCATAAGAAGTACTAGTTCCCTTATTATTACTGTTCATCTATTTCAGATCTTACTCTTATAAAACCATGACTTATGTCTGTGTAGCAAGGCCTTGCATTTGTCTGTATGAACAAGGGTGATTTGTTATGTAATGTTTTTGTAACAAGAAGCAAAAAGTCCTTTGCTAATATTCTGACTGTTGACCTGCTTGTTACTGCCTTGTACATCAGTGATGAAGCAGCTCTGAACACTGAGCTGAGTCCTTATTCATCCAATAACGAGAAAATAAAGTTGAACTGACCAGAAGACTCTGTCCTTGGTCACCCGCTCCTGAAGCAAAGTCCACTTGCGGCCCAGGTCTGTGGAAGCGAAGAGCTGGAAACCAAAAGCAGGGGAGGCCACAATTAGACAGAAAAACATACGGCCAAAGCCTGTAGCATTCAATTATAAAGCCTAACCCGAGCCCTATTACAAGCAGTATCCTTTACAATAGAGGATAAATTGAGAGTCTATTTGGAAAAAAAAAAAAAAAAATTTTTTAACCAATCAAGCTACTGAATTTCATGGTTCGCTGAGTTAAGACTGAGCTCAATTATTAATCATAGCAGGTCTGCTGTGTGAGTGTCTGTGAGTGTGCCTAATATTCTATGAGCAGCGATTTTGTATTAGTGTGTTTTGCCTGAGTTTGTACGCCATTGATCGCACTCATAATTAAAGTCTATTGATTCCTACCCACAAGGTATCCTTGATGCCTGAAAAGACCATCCAGAAGCCCAGAAAAGAATTTCACCACCCAAACTTCCTCTCCCACACAAAAACACTAACACGCACTTTCCCAGTGCTCGCCATTGGCAGAGGTTATGCTCGTAGCAACCTTTCTCGCTCAGGGTCATCAGAAAATACATGTCACCAATGGTCAAACTCATTCCTAAAGCATATTTCAAATGCACATTGTGGCCGACCTTGATAGAAATCTGTCCCTGCCCTCACACACCTTCTTAATTTACACATGCCACTACGCGTCCTCTCATCATCCGCCAGCTAAATGATTTTTTTGTTCTGTTTGAATGGATTCCTCGCTTCCATCTGCAGGCTGCCCATATGGAACAGATTAAAACCTAATTGAATTTCTTGTTTAATTGCATGTAAATTATGAAAGTTGAGGAGGAGTTGAGCTGACTCTAACTTTGGACCGAATGTTCCACCTCTATGTCTCCCGCTCCACATTTCTGCTTTACGGCACAATTTTTAATTAGGAGCTGTGCACATCTGTGTGAATGCGTTCGAGTGCGTAGCATAGCATAGATCAATTATTTCTCTGATTAGGTTCATTAAATAGTGAATCCGAATGATTTTTGTTGCATTTCTCTTTTGCTGCATTTTTCTGCATTTCCTCTGTGTGATGGTCCATGCTCGGGAGTGAGAGGAAACAGAGAAACAGAGTGGGGGAGGGTGACACAAGAGAGGACTGTAGATGTTTTTACGCATGATAATATCGTTTGTGTCATATACAGTAGAAGAATGTTTATTCATTCTGTTGGTTTTGTTTTATGCTAGAAACAAACAGGTTCTTCAAACCTCATAGAAATACATAAGTAATTACATATGGGAATAGATCATAATGACAGGCTACAAACCAGAAATAATTGATCATTTACGCTTAGGTTTTCAACAACAGGACACTTTTATAGAGTTTGTTTATCCAGAATTACCAGGAAAATTGGATCTTAGTGATACAATTATTGGCTGGGGGTGAGACAAATGAGCAAAAGATTCAATATATACATATAAAAGATATAAATGAGCTATAATTCAACAATTTCAGCTCGTCATCTGTTCATCAAAGTGCCTGTATTGTTACTGTCATTGCTAATAATAAGAGCAACATATGCTTGTCATGATATGAAAAAATTGTCATTATAACTTCAAAAGCATTCATTCTTCACATGTAAAATGCTCCATAAGAGCCTGCATTTGCAACATTTAGTTCCATATGAAGGCGCTGTCATGGTTAAACAAGACAGGGTGTCATTTTCAAACATTAGTACATCACTGCCAAATTTATTGTGCTGCGATTACTGTAAACAAACGAGACCACACTGGAGATAATTAGCTGCCTCTGTTTCACACCGGTGGTGTTGTTAACGTTAGCATCTCCTAAAATGAAGATGACATTTCCTACAGTCAAAGCTGTGTTGCTGACCCTGCGTCCCTGCTGTATTTGGCTTTCCTGAAGTGGAGAAAAATGCTGGAATTGATTAGTGCATCACTTGCCAGTGGCAGAAATAGTGAAATCTGTGTGCTTTCAAGCAGCAGCTGCCAAATTTAAGTTATTTTTTTGGCTTGTGTCTTGAAAGAAGTATTTCCTAAGAGGAACTGATTTTATCCCTTAAATCTAAGAGCTCTGCGATTTAAGTTGGGAACTCTTGGCTGGGCCTTCATTCCCAGGATGGAAACTGCCCCAGTAAAACATGCAGTTTAAAGACTGGCAGATGTCTAATATGTTGTGTATTAATGATTGTGTCCTCTACAAAAAGTTTTGTCTTCTAACGTAAATGAGGATGCATTGCCTTTGACCAGCACTGGTCCCATCTTGCAGCTCTTCTTCTGCACTGCTGTAAACCTGATGGTCTCTGAATGATCTCAATGCCATAGAGCAGAACTATTATCTGCTATATAAATGTGCACGCCTGCTCGTTAACCAGCACCTAAGAAACATCACTGTTAGTGTTAATTAGCCTATTTTACTCTCTGACGTTTCCGGTGTTCTCCCAGAAGTTATAGCAGCGAGTGGGGTAAAGGGGATATGACACCATTGACAGGTGACTGAATAAAACAAACCCTTACCTTGTATAAAATTCCAAGATTTCTCTGGGATGGAACATTGTTGGAAACATTTGGGATACTCAAAGTATGCAACTCGATAAAAGCTAGTTGTTTTTCTCGTCTAATCTCGTAGTTCTAGTCGTTTTTAGATGTTTTAATGACGAAATGTTGCATATTATGCCTTTAATAAGAATATTAATAATATTGAAATTAATTTTTTTTAGATTAATCTTGTGATGGAAGTACTACGTTTACTTACTGTATGCATTATACACAGTGCTCAGTGCTGACACTACATGTAGCATTGCTACTGTTTTTAGGTGCTACATTTCCCACTAGCGCTCATGTGGTGTAGCTACAGTAGTCCTTGCTAGCTACTCAAAAACAGCTAACATTTCTAGTGTAGTGTTCACATGATGCTGGGTCATATTCTCCTAGTTTCATTATTTCCATTACATATAATTTTAAAAGGACAATAAGCATGATCAGACAGGTTTTAACTGACTTTATCCTCTATGTTATTTTACTGTTTTTAAATCCTATTTATCTGTCTTCTTATATTGCCTTGTGTCTGTTTAAAAGTGCTAAACAAATAATCTTGCTTTGCATTAAAGGAAGAAAGGCTTACAGTAAAATTATCACCTCAACTGTCCAATGCAAACATCAAAAAGTTTAAAATTTAAAGACCCACTTCTTGTTTCAACTTTGACTGAAAAAGAGTTGTTTAGATCATCTGAAAAAAGTCTACACAAAGAGACTGACAATGTGTATTTGTTGCGTCCTAGTCCAGACTTTTTCCAGGCAAGATATTTCAAAGTGCTTCCCACAGACAGCAAAGTGTGACAAACTGTGACATGTTTTCAATACAAAATGCATTATCAAGACCGTGTGTGTATTTGGATGTGGCCACCGTTCTGTTTATTTCACTTGCTTAAGAAGATTTGCCCTACAGCTGTACTGTTGATGAATCACACATCAAGTTCTTTCTGAGCTTCGTGTTCTGCTGGTGCTTGTGAAAATTGAAATTTAATGCATTGCTGCACTGACAGCAGAGACGTCTTGCTGGTGTAACATCATGCTGTCTTCTTGTTCCCTCTTGCAGCTACAGCATCAGCTATTCATTTTCATGTTTCTGCAGCGCTATGATACCCACCCTGCCCTCCTTGCAGTAGGCCAGGAGCTTGTCTTCTTCCTTGGGGTGGAAGACGAGCGTGTCCGGGGTGAAGGAGATGGACTGTCGCTGGAAGGAGGAACCTTCGTCTGTGCTGATAAACAGCATCTGATCCCTCTCATTTATGGACGAACCCACCAGCACTACCTGAGAGAGACAAATAGAGGAAAAAAGGTCAGAGGTGAAATGGTCAAAGGGTAATGTCCCGCAGTGTATTCACAGCTCAGTCAGCATGGCAGACGTGAAATGGCTATCCTCCTCATATCAATACTTGTGCATATTAATTCCCCTGCTTGTACTGGAAAACTGGTAAATGCATGCATGGCCATGCACGCACATTTTATTCAAGGCCATTCTCAGGGCCATACGAACTTTCCATCAACCTTAGATGCTGCTTAGACCGAGGCGACACTGTATTGATTATCTATTCAGAGTTTTATAGCTCATAAAGTGAAGGCATTAAACACAGGGCACAGCAGGACCTGCCAACCCACCAATCACAATTATGTCCCGGACACCCAGAAGTAAGGCTACCAACAGGGGTGATCGATAGAAACTAATGAACAAGGCGCGTTCTTTAGGAGTTTGTGGGAGATGGGAAACTATCCAGTGAGTGCTTTTAGGTTGCGGTGTTCAACATCATCCCAGCGATGTTTGCACCTGCTCTTTACAGGAAGTATTTATTATAGTTTAGTAACCTCTACAACTGCTTCTTCGCTCAAGCAAATAATGAAGATGGTTGGCTGACAGCTGTGTTCTTTCCAAGCATCTGTTTCCTCCTGTTGTCAAGGTTTTAGATTAATGGACATAAAGTGTGTAATAGGAAAGGGAAGTGCAGCTTGTAATGATTATTTAAAACATTCATTCTGCTTGTTTCACACACAAATAAGCAACCAGGCCATTGACAGTCTATCCACAGAGCAGACATTATTGAACAAGTGTTTATGCCTTTTTCCCCCCAGTGTTTATTCTCATTTTGACTTGCATGGTTTCATTTATTCACAAAAGATTTGGATCCTCACACGAGTCCTCAAGGAACCACAAATATTCAACCATGTCAAAAGCGCCACATGTTTGCTATTGTTTTTCAAGGGTGAAATAGCCGCTGGTTGGGGGAATTCAGTACAACAGGGTTTAGAGAAGACAGGCCTTAGCTGCGTGAGCGCGTGGGTGAAGCATCATTGAACTTAAAGGCCCCAAACACATTTTCTCTCTCAGACTTTTACTATGAGAAATGGTGTTCGGTATGAAAAAGGTGACGCCACACACTTGCATGGAGATGTGACCCCATCCACACATCCTGGTGAACCCAATTAGCTGAATTTAATAAACTTCCTAATAAATAAAACTTAAGAATGTGTCTGTTCCAAACTTGAACTTGCTTCAGTCATGAATATTTAATGTTATAGAGAAATACTTAAGTTTTGAAGGCAAGACTTCGGGGGCTTTGAATATTTTATTAGTAAATTTCTACTTATTTTGAACAGTTTTCATAGTCGAACATTCTAATAAAGGAAAACGTGACAGAACAACGGGGCATTAAAGTTTATTTTTGACCAAACGTCCCAAAGTCCCAGACCTCCAGGGGCCCGAAAGTCCCAGTTTCACTCCGTCAGTTGGTTTTTGATAATTTAATTACTTATTAATTGGTTTGGGATTTGCACCGCTAAAGTATATCAACTGGGTCCTGTATTAAAACCTTATCGTCTGGTTCTCAATTGTAGAGGGGCCCCGATTCAAAAGCTACATTTAATCCACACAACCACAGACTAACCGACAAAGAAAACCTAGAGGCAGGTAGTTACACTGGATTTCTAGTTGATGCCAGAGGTTTAAGGGCATACATTTTTATTTCTGGCTGAGGTCAGACATCACCACTGCCATACATCCGTCATCACATGGTTAACATTGTCAAACAGCCGCAGTTTGCTTATACCGTAGGTTCAGGGACCAAAACTACTTGTTTAGTTTTAGGAAAAGATCATGGTTTGGGTTAAAAATGTTACTGTTACATACATAATTTAAGTCTCTCATGTGACGTAAAATAACACTGACTTTTGGTTTCACACTGGAGATGAACAGCTGCCTCCTGTGTTTGTTTGACTCATCCACCCACCCTAGCTCCTGCATATGCAGACTTTCTTGCTTTTATACTACGAGTTTGACTTCCTCGTTGGTCCCGTCATAATTACTATGGCCACTAGAGGATGCGGCTTAACAATAAACAAATATGGGTGTACATGTGACATGTACAGCGCTGTACATGTCACATGTATGCCGTGTTTCTGGTGAGGACGGGCTGACACAATGCTTTACATTACCCACCATGGCTTCACTTTCTTTCATTTCCCGCACAGATTCATAGAATTGGAGTTACATCCAGGTAATATCCAGGTAACATATCATTAAAAATATTGCTACATAATATTGCTATTATAAAGGATTTGTTATTATATTGGTTAAATCAAATAAGTTTGTATGCAGTGAGCCACACAAGATAGTAAGTAAGCATGCACACAAATCCTTTTCAGTATTCTCATCATGACTGTGTTTAGGCAGCCAGCGTAGCATGCCTCACATCCTGCTGGCTGCACTACTTGAGAGCTGTGCGTGTGTGTGTGTGTGTGTGTGTGTAACTCTTGCTTGTTCTGAAAACACTTCCCTGAGCAACATGGTCAATTAAAGGCCCAATGTTTGTTTGCCTGCCAGAGGAAGGCCTATAAGGACGAGCAGTGCAGCGGTGAAGTCAGAAGAGGGGGGGCGGGGGGGGCATAGGACTGTCTCTTTCTTCTTTAAAGTCGCTCTATGTCTTCATGTTGCGAATGTTGCCTGGGCATGTCTGTGTTTCCACCTGGGAGCTGTCCACAGTGCCTGCTGTTGACAGCCAAGCAGATCCACTAGAAGGCTCATGGTTCAGTGCCTTGCTCAAGGGCACCTTGGGAGTATTTGTTCTGAGAAGGCAGGAGTTTTTCCAGAGGATTTAGGGACTTAACAAACACTTCTTCAGTCACAACCCTGCATTTGGACCCTCTGCTCTGTCGCTGGTCCTAACTGAGCAATGACAAGAAGTTGGAAAGTAACAAAATCTTTGGATTCTCCTGTATGAACCATTGAGAGGCCTCCCTTTCATGCTCATCTCACTGTGGTTTGTCTTCATGTCCCTGTGGGGCAGGACCATCAATCAGGTCAGCCTGCCTCTGCCAATATGTCTCTATTTAAAGGACATCACTCAGTTTAACCTAGTTGAGCTCTGACAGCTGGACATCCTCAGGACACACACACACACACAGGCCGCCCACACATCACATCACCAAACGATGACAGAAAATGTACCGTGAAGACAAGAAGCACCTGAGAAAATCATGTTTGATTTATGATGCATGGATGTGTGCATGTGGAGTGTGTTGAATCTTTAAAGTTTTAAGCTTATGGATATTACAGATGTTATTTAGAGCAGTGAAGTCTTGCAGTATATGATGAAGAAGAACTACTGGCCCATAACGGCCTGAAATAGCTGCACAGCCAACAACGCAAATAGCTATTACCCTGTTTCATTTTGGTCACACACTCTGCAAAAAGACAAAAAAACCCCAAAACATCTTGGCAGTTTTAAAGGGACACTTGACCGATTAGCCTCACATGTCAGTGACTGCATGGAGACGGTTCAAAAAAAGCTCAGCGCTGGTCTTTATTGGAGGGAAAGTTAACCAGGCAAACATCTGCCAAACCAACCAGTCAGTGTTCATCCTTGAAGTCTTTTCTCTTGTAAAACCAAAAAAAAAAAAAAATAAATACAAAACTTGATGTGTTTCCAAGCTTTTCTATGGGAACCATCGAGGACTGTCTGCACCCAGTGGGTGAGACAGTCCTACGCAGGGCTTGGCCGTTTTACAGACTTGCACATTTCTAAAACACTCCACACAAAGGTTTTTTTTAATAAGACGATTCAATTATTTTTCGGCTCAGTGTGACTACATTGGAACGCTTTTTGATCAATAACATTTCATCAAAATAAACAATTGAAGAAATACTAACAATGGCGGCCTGGCATTGTGGAGAAAGCTTTTGCATTTTCACTTTCATGTTGCAAAATGTCATTTACAGAAAATAACTAGAATAAATCAAATCTGTGATGTCCAGTGAAAACCATGTATCTCCATAATTTATTTATTGAGTTGGTTACTTATTTTAATAGGTAAACATTCTCACCTTTGAGCTGGAAACCCTCAACAAACCCAGTGAATTTCATCAAAAAATAGAATGACATTTATGTAAAAGCCCGAGCCAATACTATTTGTGGTGTACTCTCTGCACAAATGAATGATGTGTGCATGCATATAATGCAGAACACTGGTTCCCAGCCTTTCCGGCTTGTGACCCTTTAAAGACGATCAATGCCGACTTGTGAGGCTCCACCACAGGCTGTGTCCGAGTAGAAAGGTTTGTAATATGTTGCAGAAATGCACAGACTCACAGCCTCCCGACGCAGTAACGGGACTCGCCAACAAGTGGCACTCTTGTCAAACTGTATGCACGTCAGCATGCCTTCAAACCTTCATACTAAAGTTGAAACTGAGCTCGACTCACCAACTCACAGATAAGACTGGGAAATTTTGGGGGGAAGCTAAAAAAAAAAAAAAAAGAGGATTGGGGGAAGGCAGACAGACACTACAATTCCTCTCCTGTCGCATAAGTTATGATCCTCCACAATCAAAAGACTTTGATACATTCTCCTCCATAACGATTTCCTCTGTGTAATAACTCAAGCTTTGGGAAGCACAGTGCTGCTATTGTGCGCCGCAGATAAAAGCAGACTCTAAACTTCCTGTGTCTGCTCTGGATACTGTAGGGGTGTGACACATTAAGGGGACTGATAGAAACAAAACTCAGCTCTTTTTAATCTGTAAAGGGCTTAAACACCAGTGTGGTTTGCAGCGGATGCCGAATCCGTGCGGCGTTTGATAATCTTTCGATCACAGTCAATCTGACAGTGGGAGCTGATCGCACACAAGTCCTGCTGTGTTGACACACATCAGAGGGTATCAGCCCCATAATCTATTATAAAACAACACAATCTACTTAGAGGCTTAGAATAGCTTATGGAGGAGTGCTGGCGTGCAGTCGCAGCTTGAACGACATGAATGTCTACAGGCCAGAGGAGGATGAGAATGCCTGTGTACACTCTCTCTGCATCGCATGTCACAACTTCAAGCAGTTAAATGGTTTTAATGCTCTGTGCTGATATGGATGATGAAAACTCCTCAGGTCTTGAGAATGGAGAAAGCTTGTACATGGTACACACACATGCACAAATGTCGCAGTATGTCAGAGACACCTGGAGGGTACAAAATATGAGCGTGCACACAAAGATGATAGAGGTGGAAAAGGTGTCCCATTTGAACTGATGATACCTTCAGAGAAGATTCATTAGATTTATCAAGCTCTGAGTTTCCAGTTCTGTTACCTGATATATTTATAACCAGGCGACATAGATATCTTGAGAGTTAAAGTAATAAACTTTACATTTAAACATAGAAATATATACTGACTTCCTGCATCAACGCTGACTAAAATAAGCCACTTTTTAGCAGCACTTAGCAAACAAACAAACAAACAAACAAAAACTAGAGTCAAGATAATCCAGAGTTTTCCAACCTCTTTTTCTCCATGCATGAATTTTTTGGGGGTCTGTTTTCCACTCAGGTTAGCTCGCAAACTGCTGGCCACTAATAACAGGATACAGACTCTGAACTGCAGTTCAGCAGTAAGTGAAGTCATGAGTCCATCATTACCTACTTACAGTAGCTACTCAGTCTGTGGTCTTATTACTGTTGCTAGCTGGGGAATTGAAAGGTTGGGGGCCTGGTTTTTACTCAGGTTGGCTAACTAGTTGTGACAGTAATAAGAGCACACCCAGCCTGAGTAGCTAAATGGGACAAAGGACTTCTTACAGTCATTACCGACTACAGTTCAAGTATTCCATTGTTCTGAGACTGACAAAGAGGGATGAGGGAAGATGCAGCACAGACAGGCCACACCATATTCAAGGTAATTATCGTGCAAACAGCTTATGAAATTTAAGAATTTACTATTCAGATTTCAGTTCGCGGATTCATATAGATTCTCTTGGCCGGGTCTCGGTCCATGTCCTGGCCATTGGGAACCTTGTTTGCAACCTGCCTGCTCATCTGACTGCTAGTGCTAGTTGGACCTCAGTGACATCGCTGTGTTCCCAGATCTCTACAATAAACCCTTTTCACGGTGGCCATTTTGCCAAGCACAGGAGTAATTGATAACAGTAAATATTACTGCGTCCCATTTAGGGGAGCTGGTTCCAGGGTCATGGTGTTGTGCATGCTGCCTCACTGTCACGGCTTACTGGGACAAATGATGGAGCTGAGCCATTGTTAACACAGTTTGTTATACATGTGCTTTTCTATGCTATGACGAGCCAAAAAATAAGTTTGGTGACTACAATGTTATTATGACTGATTGAGAAGACGGACCAATCTGTGAGGCCACTAAAAAAACCTTTGCTTTCTCACTGACATCTGGGGTCTCAAAACATAACACACACATGCATACCGGTAGCTGCTTGCAGCACGCGGTTTCCAGCACAATTGCTTTCCACTCAATTACATATGTAAATTGCTTGGGTTGTGGTTTCTAAGAGTAGAGAGGGCCCTGTGTGACGGTAGCTCATTGAGTCGTGGTCTGTTGGGAATTCACACGTGGGAGAGCAGAGCAGCATGGGAGCTCAGAGGACACCACCAGGCAGCATGAGAAGTTTTTTGATGATGGGATGGGTCATTGTCATGCCCTTTTAAGGCCTCATCTCAGTAGTTTATGGTGTCAACGGGTATGTCCCTAGGATAGAGTATTCTTTGATATAAAGATTGGCGATTTAAGTCACATTTTTTGTCACTTGCATCCACCTATAAACAATCACTGATGTATATTTTGATCCAACAAACAGACCTTTCAATTCTGACACAACTTTTCTTTGAGTTACACACAGAAGACCCTTGTTGGACCGTCTTAGTCCTTTGCTAGCACAAGGCTCATCCTCAGGCTCTCGTCAGACGAGAACTGGGTTCATTCATTAGTAAAATGTAGTTGCAATCACTTAATGGAGTGGGGGAATTGTTTTGTGTTATGTTACCATTCTGCAATGGAATGGATGAAAGAAACTGAATCTGGAAATAGAAACTGAGATACCTGTGTGGGTTAGGGTTAGGGGTAGACCCCAGCTCAGGGGCCTTTGCTGGTCTGACTTTATTTGGAACATTAACATTTTTATGTTGCCTTAAAACACTCTTTTTGAATTCAACTTTAAATCACACCAGCCCTGCAGCAAGCTGCTAAGAGACCTTGAGTTGAGATTGTTTTGTCAAACTGCTGTTTCTGAGGTCAAAAATGAACTTTCTGCTTCTGGTAAAACCAAATTGCTTCAATAACGGCATATTGTCCTGACAAAGAAGAGGAATGAGAAGGGATATGCTGTACATTTGGTCTCATATTTAGTTAAAAACATTGGCTGTGATGAAATAATTTCAGTTGTTTCCAGTGAAGTCTCCCTTCTGTCAATATCTTTATTCAAGGCAGAGTGAGGCTAGAATCAACAAAATGTCACTGGATTAAGTTAATCCCTGAAGCAAGTTGATTCACAATGGAGACAACAGAAATTATCTGCACTCTCTGTCATATTTTTCCTCTTGTTCAATAAAATAAAGATTTTAACTAAACAGAAGCCTGAGCAAGTTGCGCAGAGCTTGTTCTGCACCGCACCACCGTCACTTCACACTCACACCTCTCTGAAGGCAAGGTGACAAATGATGCGTTTGCTCGAAATGGAGAATAACGGAGGCAAACATGGGCGACATGTTGTCCTGCGAGGTGTCGGATACGTGGAGATCAGAGGTCTGAGAGCGTTTTCACCCACCTTGGCGACAGCTCAAGTGCATTAGCTGGAGGCTTCCTCATGTATTATACATCCTCCCTCCCAGGCTGCTGCACTGTACTACAGTGGAGGTGACTGGCAAACGTGCTCGACTCTGGCAAATCCCACGTCTTGGCTCGAGTTCAGAGAGAAACACTGATAGATATGCACGCCGCAAGTGGGGGTCAACTTTTACACATGACCCCGAGTCAAAAGCCAATTAATAATTTAGCATGTTTTTGTCAACAAGCACACGTGCATTGAGAGGCGCTGATGCACTCACGTGAAAAAAGACACATGGTTACTCCTGTTCTCATCTTTGGAACGGTTTTATAGCGAATGTATTTTTTTTTTATTATTTAATCTTTGATTGTTCCCCAAGACTGTTGACACTGAACTTGTGCATTGGTGCAAATCACCTTTGCAGCTTTAGTATGGGTGTTTCTGTGTGTTATTTCATGCCATTGAAGCACATTTGATCAGTTAAATTGAATTAATGGGACAGAAAGAGGCAGAGAGTACGTGGTAACACTGAGACTGACAGCAAGGGTAGATACAATAAAGAGGGGTGTGTGTTTTTATGTGTGAGTGTGGGTGTGTGGTACGTCACTGCCTTCCCCAGATTCCCTGTTATCTGTTAGCTACTCCCTCCATCTGAAGCCTCCCAGAGAGCAGAGATTGTGACTGACAAGGACTTAGATACACTCTCCTCTCTCTTTGTGTCTTTTTGCCTTCATCCCCTGCTCTACAGCAACTTCTCCAGCCAGATGCAAAATACAGTTTTAAAAATGTACCTAAAAATCGCATGCAAAATAGGGTGTGTTTTGGTTAATGAGGCTGAATCAAACACAGGTTTCAGGACATCATACAAAAAATACATTCGCTATTTTCCCTATAAAGACAATAAGAACAGAAACAATGAATTCTGAAGCAGATTACTTTACCCCCAAGTACAATCGTGTCACGCCTTACACAAAACCCTGAAAATGCAGACGCTGCATTCTGACTTTCACCCCTAAGAAACCAAATGTGCTCTTTCAGCTTTAAATTGACAAACTATCTCATTGAATCTATAATTGAGTGTGAAAGTTCATTGTCGATGCTGGAAACGGTAGTTTCGTCTCATGCAGAGTTAACTAGGTCTGCGGCTGGAGTTCCTGTCAGCCTCCCGAGCTCATAAGGCTTAGCTTTTATCTTCATCAACATGACTAGATTTAACTTTTGCCTTGTTTATGTGATTTTGTTTATGCTGAATCACCAAATTTGTAACTTTTCTATTGTGAATATAAGTAGGGGGAAGTAGCTATAAATACAATTTCTGTAATATTATTACAGTTATAGTACACTATATCATATAATGCATGACTGCTGGCTATTTGCCCTGTCTTTAATGACATTCAGCACAAGGGAAAAGAACTCAAAAACACTGCTGTTAAATACAACTGGGGTCAAGAAAACCTCACTAATGCTTAAAAAATACAAACTAGCTCAACAAATAAATGTAAATAAATGCTTCAGGAGCTGAAATGTGAGCCTGCATGAAGCCTATTACAAACCATAATGTAGAAAAGAATTTTACTTACTAAATAATTACTAATTAGTTTTAAACCAAAGGTAACTGGTCATATGTAAACTATAACAGTTTGAAAATAACTTGCCCAACACTAGCTATGGCTCTGTTTCTGCAGAAAGTCAGGACATCATGTCCATGCTGGCCTACGTTCTGCTAACGTCTGTAACTCAATGCAACCCCTCACTCACCATTTCTTCCTGTCTTTCTGCAAAAAATGAAGTATGTTATCAGTATCTGTATTATTCAAAATGCAACATAAAGAATTGGTTGAAAAAGTCTGGTATCATCCACAATGATCTAGGGCTTATGGGAAATGGTGTTGGTTAAAGGCTGGCAAAAACTGAAGAAAAATTGAATAAACAATAACATATAATAGCTTTACACAGAATTCCCTAATAATCTATCACTTTCTCCTTCACTGTCTTCCCTCCGTGATCTATTTCTCCACATCTTTCCGGATTATCTGCCTGCCTGATGTTCTGTTTGCCTCAGCTGTCTCCTGCCTTTCTCCATCACTCTCCCCTTCATTGACGGATCTCTCTATCTTCATCGCTCTTCCGATATCTCCTCCTCAGTCTCTCTCTGTATCCCTCTCTAGCCGTCAATGATAGACGGCAGGTATAAGCTCTCCATTAGAGGATGGAGACAATGATCAAACCTCGGGAAGGCTCTCTCCCTTTTTTAATTACATTCCTCTGTCAAGTAAAGAAGAGGAGAGGAGAATGAGAGGGAAGAGGAAGAGAGGAACCTCTGAGCAATTATTCTAGACTTAATTACATAAAGTTAAAAAAAAAACCTGGACCTCCCTGCCAGAAGCTGTGTGAGCGAGTGTGTGTGTGTGTAAGAAAGAGCCTCACTATAAAGGTGCACACCTGAAAGGCTCTCCTCTGTTACTGATGGCTGCCAATCAAGTGTCAAATGCCACACACACACACACACACACACACACACACACACACACACACACACACACACACACACACACACACACACACACACACACACACACACACCACTAACTCTGTGGCTTTCATCTCCATGAAAACGTCCTTCTGACATGAGCAAACAGTGTTTGCAATGCTAGAGTAATAAACAACAAGTGAAACTGAGAATCTGCATTTCATTTGTTCACAGATGAAATATCTGACAATGTATTTCTGACCTCAGATAAAAGTAGTTATTTCATTAATACAGAACAAAGGCGTCTTCAATGGAAAGACTAAACTATTCAGAATCACACCAGGTAGAAACTGGCAAAAGTTATTCAATGAGATCTTTGTGAATAGATAATTAGGTGGAGCTAGTTGTGATACGAACAATATATTCAATGGGGACACATATTATAATATACTGTGTCTCAACTACTTGACTTCTACTGTGCTATGTCTGAAAAGTCTGTGGAAAATGTCTGATATTTATTTATGGTATATTTATTCTAACTGGATTGATATTTTTTTGATTGAGCTCCTTGCAGACGAAGGCTAATACATTGTCTTTCAATTATTATTATTATATTAGAGGCATTCAAAGTCTATCTAAAATAGATCCCTCAACACACAAGCAGATATTAGTTAGAAAAGCTGAGCTCTGAGCTTACTGTACCATGCCAGTACACATGGAGTCAGATCAGTCTCAGTATTGATGATTGCACAAAGAAGGATTCACAGCAATCCATATAACTCGTTTTCAATGCACACCAAAACAGTTACAAAAAAAGAAATGCCAAAGCTAAGCAGCAGTGTTATGTAAAATAGAATAACATTTCACAGCTGTGGTTTTATATACAGTAGTGTGTATGGCGTATAAGGATATAACTGTATGTAATCACATTAAATGATAAGATGGAATGCACCCCTATGTTATTAACTCAAACTGAAGCAGCCACCTGATTGGCTACAGATAATTCCCAGTTTAAAAAAAGCATTTGTGAATCGTGCATAAAAGGTGGAAACAGCCTCCTGTTTCGCTGGAGTAGACCAGTGGAGCTGGGAATGGCTAATATGAAACCTAAATTAATAGTTTAGAGTGGCTTCAAGTCTGCTTTTCTGCTGATAAGCTACAATTATGGACAATGCAAGAAATACCTCACTGTACTGCATGAGGTCTTGACTGGCAACTCAGCCAATATAAAGCCCACTTAGCCAAGTTTTATTGGTTTTAGAGAGCCCTCTACATACTTTTACGTTAGTTTACTTTTCTTAGACTGAGGCTGGATCAGCTAAGCTTTGTGGCTGGAGGGGCGCTGTGCGTGTGCCCTCTATCGTCCTGCCGCCTTTGGGTTGCAAGGTTCACTGAAAGAAGTAGCAAATCTGAAAGCAGCCTGCACCGCAGCAGCCAGATTTTGGGTTATTTTCTTTAGTTTTGTATGGGCTTCAAACATGCCTGGCTGCCTTATGTCTTCACATTATAAGAAATAATGAAGTCTTAAGTGAGAATCCCTCCTAAAAATAGCTTTTCAATGAAGAATATTTCCAGGGAAAAGTGGTCTTTCTTCTCTAAGCACTCGAATTCTGTAAAAGCAAAACACACGAAACCACAACTGGCTGGCCTGCTTACTTTATATTCCAAACATATTCAACAGGCTAAAATACTTCAGTGTGGGTTTGTGCACTTTTCATGATGGAGTCATAAATGTGTAGCTGAGGATGTCAGTAGTTTCCCTCCATGAGGGGGTCCTTGAGGCCTGCCAGCTCATCACAAAGCAGTCCAGTACTCGAAGCCAGACAAAAAGAGCTGGCCTAATGCTCTTCATGCATCAGAGGAAACAATGTCAACACGTCTCATGGAACTTCTAAACCACGCATGCATTCTGATGCTTTGTTGCATGTTCAGAAATGTTGTCCAGCTCCTCCAACACAAGTCTTTTAACAGGCCAGATAAGATATGCAATCCCTCCAGTGTGGTCTGGGACTGCCTCAGGAGTTCCTCTTCCCTAAACATGCCCAAAAGGCATCGTGATCAGATGCCCAAATCACCCACCTTTCAAGTGGCTCTTTTTGCACAGAGGAGCAGAGGTTCATCACTGAAATCCCTCTGGGTGTCTCAGCTTCTGAAGCTGTGGGCCCAGACACACTTATTTTGACTGTTTGCATCCACATTCCTTCACAATTTCAGATTCCCCACAAGGATACAACAAGCTCAGCATTACAGGGGTTGGGGGGTGACGATAATATCTTCCATTACATTATGTTTCTTTGGTCTAGTGATGCCTTGGATGACCAAGCAAGGTGTTGGCCTCCTCATTAGAATGTAGGGTTCAGTGTCTCACTCAAGACAAATCGTACCACCTGAGCTACAGCTATCATCCCCCCCTTTGGAAATTAGAGCTACAACTGTATCCAGGGGTGGAGGTAGGTTTTATAAAATGCTATATGAATACTGCCTGATGCAGCAGTAGCATAGTTTACTGGTGAGCTGTGAAGCAGCAAGCGTAACAGCTAGTGGCTAAAATGCAGTGCCATATAATAAGGAGAGCATTTGAAAAATGTGAAAGTGAATGGAAAACAAGAGTCTGTCTGAACTTGCTCATTGGCTTGGCATTTTTGATCGAATAATGCCTGATACTAATATTATAATAACATTCAGTGGTACAGGCTTACCCTTTAACATAATATATAGCAGAGAAGTAAGACAAGGGTTGCTGAGAGGTGTTGATCTCTGGAAGTAAACTTGAGAGTAGAAAAGAAGTGTTGCTCACTCCACAAACCTGCCGAGTGGAACACATGCTTCAGGTCTTCTTCAAGATCCGTAGTTCCTCAAATATCTACAAGACCTACATTGGCGAATTTCTTGCGTGTGAGGTCAAGAACACTATGAAGACGCTTATGAAGAAGCAGTAAAGGGTACCTTTCATTCGTACAAACAGATGCTTGCAGCCTACACTGGCTGGGCTTGGACATGAAGGACAGTAGGTGAAGGTGGTGGAACTGTCAGAATAAACCCTGGCTCTCTGTTTGTGGACTGAATGAATTCCATGTGATGGAACTGAACTCTCTGAAAGGGAAATAAGGTCAGCTGTTCAATCCTCTAAACTTTCAGAGTGCACTGAATACTAAGTTTTTAACAAAACCAGATGAACACGCATTGCGGGCTCAACACAATATTTGCATGTTTTAAAACTGTGAATGAAGCAACAGAGTGTAGTCAAGGCATCAAACAACATACCGTTTGATGCCTTTTATCCATCAGGTCATTCAGTGACAGTTGCATCTTTCAGTCTTTTCCCACATGGCTGTATGTACACGAACAGAGGGGAGATCACGAATTCAAACCAATCATCTGACGGCTTGATTGGACTGGGCATGGCTGTATCTAACTCCACAGTCGTTCTGGACAATGCCTGTGATTCCACCAGATGCACTGCAGAACACTCTGCTCTGCTTGGAATAAACGCCGAGCCTATTTCTGATGAAAATCGCATCAAGCTGAACAGAGCAGGATGAGCCGGGGTGGAAAGTCAGACACAGGAAGTGGTCGGTTTTCAAAATAAACCACCCTTTGCAGATTCCTGGTCATAAAAACAGAAAAAAGTATTTAACGACGTAGCCTACCTACCTATGTACTGTAGCAGTCCAATACTCGATTACTGTGGGGGTTGCTTACCTATCACTAGGTCTACTACAAAGATTAAATACATAAACAGACAGCCGCATTTACACTCAGACTCTGCCAGTCCTGCAATTCGACCTCCTGGCTGTGGGGTGACATTGCTAAACCACTGAGCCTCTCTGGGACCACTCAGTCCTGTTTAATTACAAAGACACTGAAAACAACTTTCCAAACTCATCAGCAAATGTAATACAGTGACAAGAAATAATTCCACTCTCTGTTTTTTCATTATTGCAATCATTCGGGGACACTGCGAGAGCTGAGATAAGATTGAAAGAGAGCATCTCATTTCCAATTTCTGCTTGTGTTTCATCTCCAAAATTAAAACTTTAAGGTTCTTTGTGGTAATGAATGTGATGTCCATCATGGCTGACTCAAGACAAATCAAAGCAGGCAACAATTCATTAATAAAACTGCTTTACTTTTTTGCCTTCTTAGAGAAACTTCATGATAATACATATGATGGTCAATTAAAAATACAGTAGGTAAGATGAGGTGAAACGATCAGATATCTTCCAAACGTGATAAGTTTTAAAGTTTTTAAACGTTTTAAAGTGTTTTATCTTTTTTAACCATGCTACATCTGATAAGCAGTGGTAATCAATGAGTGATTATTAACATAATTATTGAGGAATTGAGAAGCACATATGAGTCAAAACTTGGCAAAACTTTCATGCAGCATTCAAAGCAATCATGGGAGTGGTAGCAGTGTGTGTGTGTGTGTGTGTGTGTGTGTGTGTGTGTGTGTGTGTGTGTGTGTGTGAGTGTGCATGTGCATGTGTGAGAAATAAAAAGAAATAGAGCACCAGATCAGACTGATATTAATCAGGGCCAGTTTGTCAGCGCCTGCGCTGCTAAGGTTAATCAGCCAACCATCACAACCTGCCACTGCCACAAACACTGAGGGCTGTGTCCAGACATGGGGCGAGAGGCTCTCACAGAGACAGAGAAGGTGAGAGAGAGAGAGAGAGAGAGAGAGAGAGAGAGAGAGAGAGAGAGAGAGAGAGCTGCTTTGACCTTGCAACCTTGCAGCAGTAAACACCCACTTCACCAAAAGGAGAGCAGGACAATTGTGAGAAAAACCAGACGGTTAGAGATTTAATCAAGACAGGACAAAAACAGTAAAAAACAGAAAGAACAAACAGAGGAGAGAGATGATGGGAAAATAAGAAGGAATGACTGGGTGGAGCAGAGAGCAGCAGCACTTCACCTCCACCTAAACACGCATTCTTGCTTACTGCATGCATTCTGTATATTGCAAATATATAGTATAGCATAGTATGAATGTATTCTATTATACTAGATGTAGTGCTAGTATACAGTATTAATAATGTGTTTTTGTTGGCACATGGCATGTTAATGATCAATACCAAAAAATTTGCACTTTGCATCATATGTTACATGTTTTTTTTAAGCAAATATTTAAAAAGGAACAAAAAAATCATACTGATAAATTAAACAATAAGAATTAATAATCACATTTTTAATTGTTAAATAATAATAATAATAATAATGATAATAATTAACAAATCAATAATTAGTATTAACAAGAGCAATAAAATTAAGAAAAAAAATCTTTAGAAATTAATTCAAAAGAATTTAAACACAACCAAGTATGGTCTGCATGTAAGCATAGCATGTGTAGTCTGACATGTTTCAGTTCGTTAAAGCTGAATTCACTGATATTTTTGGCTGCATGGGGACAGTGGGACCAGCTCCCAAACAATTGTCTCGATATGAATCAGACACGGAGCGACATTAGCATTCATTTAAAGTCATGTTTGTGGCCACCTGGTGAAAGCAATCAGAATTTTCACTCCTTATAGCAAAAACTCCTGAGAAACAATCTGGCTCTTTGCTGCTAAATGCTCATGTGTGTTTATTGGCTAGTTGCTAGCTTTGTATGTTTTTTTTTTTTTTTTTTGCTGATTATGAAGGAACGAAAACTATAGAGCAGAGCAAATCAGCAAGTGGGTGATAATTCTCTGTGAGTCACTACAGATGCCACCTTTTACATTAAACATAGTCACTTGATCCATCCACAAATATTAATTAGTGCAGCTTTAAACTATTGTATGCAGCTTTAGGGATAATGCATTTGATTAATTCCAATGAAGTAAAAAAGAGATACAGACAAAGAAAGAGGAATGGAAGCACAAAGGCTGAGAGACAGCAGAGACACAAAGAGTGAAACGGCACTTTACAGCTGACGGACCTCCATGCTGCCCCTGACTGACACAATTAAAAGCATTATGCTGCCAAAACCCTCTCATGCAACACACACACTGGTCTGCCAGCCCTGCCCTGTCAGCTCCGCCTGGCAAAATTCAATTACCACTTATCACCAGTGACAGGGAGCATCGCTCTGACTGGCATACATACCCCTGCTGCTGGACACACACTCTCGCAGGCACACACACAAGAGAAACCCAGCTTGATGACAGCTGGCCCAGACACACAAACAGTGAATCCCAACACATCTCAGTTAACACAGAGCTGTATGAAGACTTCAGTCTGTGGCTTTGACTTATTACAACAAGTTCTTGTGCCTACAGTACAATAAAACCCTAAATATGTTTTCCAGAGGTACCCATGATGACTGATGTGACCTTTCCCTGATGTGCCACCTCTGAACACTAAAGCTGCTTGGATGAAGTTAGAGAACAAATGTAGTTAAAGTATAAAGAAGCAAACGCAGACAGTTGGTACAAGATAGGATGTGAACCCTGATCTCTGGTGTAAGACTTTTCAAGCATCACACTCATTCTGCCTTTGCATCTGAGACAACAGTTATTTTGTGCACCAAATATAGTGACATGTCAGTCAATAAACTTATTAGCGACTAGCAGGTGAACAAAGTAGTGCATTTAGCATCTTTCTCAGGGATTAGTGGAGACCAAAAAAGAGCTACAAGGAGAGGAATATTGGACAGGAGGACACAAACACGACTCCAAATGAATGCTAATTCAATTCAATTCAATTCAATTCAATTCAATTCAATTCAATTCAATTCAATTCAATTCAATTCAGTTCAATTCAATTCAATTCAATTCAATTCAATTCAATTCAATTCAATTCAATTCAATTCAATTCAGTTCAATTCAATTCAATTCAATTCAATTCAATTCAATTCAATTCAATTCAATTCAATTCAATATTCCTTTATTAGTCCTGTGAGGGGAAATTTCAATTTACAGCAGCATCAATAAAGTGGATAGAGTATTGAACAAGTAATGTTGCGCCGTATGTGTCTGCTGGATGTGTACTGTTCATCATAACAGGTGATGATAGGTCAGATGTGTTTACAACCTGGTGTGCTGCTCGCAGTGGCCATGAAATGCATCAATCAATGACAGAATCCCTCTGTGCAAACAATAAATCTTCTCCAGCTTCAAAGATTGTTCCATGTTTATGACATGTTTTATCAGAAATTTGTACATTCTGATGTTTTCATTGCTGAATCGTTTTATTTGAACTAACACTTCAGCATCAACAGCTCATAAAACTATTGGTGTTATTGTCTGTGTCGGCAATGACTGCAGAAACAGCTCTGAGCAACAGCAGGAAAAACACAGTGAAGCTGTGATATTCCCTGCTGCTGCTCATAATTATCCACATTTGCATTGTTTTTTATGATTCATCACTCATTGTGTCAGCCCTCTCACATGTCATGATGTAGTTGATGCTATACTTTAGGTAGAGTTTCCTTCTGCAGAGTTGGCAGCAGGGAGCAAGTCTATGATTTTTCACAGCTTTGCTCAACAATGAATCTGCATCGGCTGGTAATGCTGAACTTAGTTTTTCTCTTTGTTCCACCAGTCTGCGGAGTGAGGCTGCCAGTCAGCAAGTCATTTTACAATAACCTCAACTACATCTCAGCTACTTCAGGTACTAATTGCTATTTTGAAACACAAGGTCAATTATCTGTGGCATGGAGAGCTCTCAGGATGAAATGACCATGGCTCTCAGCAGCTGAAGTGCATTGGTGGTCACCCGATGAGTTTTAACAAGGTTGGAAGTACACAACGTGCTCCTAGCTTCAAATTCAATCACAGCTGAACCTGCGAGTTAGCAAAATGGACCTGAAATGGGCTTAAACAAAAACACGGGGGTGGATAATGATCTTAATTGCTGCGGAGTGGTTTGATACCGTCTGCGTGGGAACAAAAACCCATTAGCTCAATCATTTCACCACAGTGTTGCAGAACACTTGCGTGGTGGAGATAATTGATTTGAACAGATATGGAGTATTTAATTGGCTTTTGGGAAATTTGACAAGAAGTGGGTTTTTTAATAAGGAAAACAGGAGATTTCTCAACAGTATGAGGGGATTTTGAGTGATGGGAATCTGTTTGTTTCCCACTGTAGGCAGCTGACATTCAAGTGGAACGGTAGGTTATGGGGTGCAGGTTAGAAAGTCATATGCTCACACTCAATTTCTCTTCTTATTTTACTCTTTTATTTCTTTTTTTTTGTAGTTTACAACTATCTCCTCAAAAGGCCTATTGTCTTTCTCTTCCTGTTCATTTATTGAAATGAAGCACATTAGCTGAGTTCTGCGGCTCTTCATAAATTATAGTTCCATCTTTCCCCCTGAGCTATAATGTATTGTTTCTTATTTAAACATACATATTTAATGTTACAGAGAAATACTTGATTTGAAACCAAGTTTTCAGGGGTTCCAAGACCCATCATGTCCACACCACATATAGCACATTCATTATCTCTTGCCCAGAGCCCAAAAAACCAATTATCAATGGTGTGATGGGATAGCACCTACGCTACAGAATTGCTGTGTGTCACTTCATTTGTGGTAATTAGATTAAACGCAATTATTTTAAGAAATATGCACAATGTGAACACAACATAATATAAAATAATGACAGCATTAAAAACAATTTGACACAGGGCTCCTCTACAAGACGTGAAAGAGGCAAGAGCTGCCTGGAGGTGCTGATTGTGCCAGTTTATATGTTATTTAGCATCAAAGAGAAAAAAAAAAACATGTACTTTTCAATTGGCCTGCTGGGGATGAATAAAGTCAGTGAATAAAAAACCATTAGACACGAACCCTCTGGGTCCACAAGCGTCTGGAGCTCTGTGGCAGTGGCCCACTTTGTCCTTTCAGTAATCCCAGCTTGTCATTAGCGATGAAGTAATAAAAATTTAAAGTAACACTTTGTTTGACAGGTTGTTTCATTATGATTTCCTGGACTGGAACTAGGAACCGATTTTAAGGAAACAATTACTTCCTTGAAAGAATTGCTTTGGTAAACCAAAGTAAATGTCGATTTATCGTTGATTATTATTTTGAACTTCACTCTTCTTTATTGTTGAATTGTACATTTGCCTGAATACAAATGTCCCGTTTTTTACCATTCAACTGACCTGATGTGTATTCACTGAGATACTTTGTAATGGTATGATAAGATTAAGATTAAGATTTACTTTTATTGATCACTGCACACACATGCTACAGGGAGGAGACTGCGTGAAATTATTTTCTCCGCGTTTGACCCATCCTTAGTCTGTCGTTCCTCCGTGCCAGACCAGGAGCCAGTCAATGCCGGTGCCCGCACCCGGAGAACCATCCTTTTTTCGTCACTGTTGGTCAGGCGGTGATCTTCTTGCATGTTTTTAGTGGGGGTTATTTAAGGAGGAAACCCCGGGTGAACACAGGGAGAACATGCAAACTCCACACAGAAAGGCCCCCTTTTTCCTCGAGCAGCAGGCATTGAAGACATGGTGGACACGCCACTAGCGCCCACAGTGGGATTCGAACCGGGGACCTTCTAGCTGTGAGGTGACAGTGTTACCACTTGTGCCACGGTGCTACCGTGCTACCCAAGAAGAAGAAGAAGCTGTAGGAAACGCCTAGGCAATTGTTCCCTCATTCCTGACCCTTAATGAAAACATTGCAAGTTGGGTGGGACAATTATATTAGTTTTGATCAGATTTGACTGACAGTGGCGCCTCCCTGGTGTCATATGCAAACAATCCAACAACTTTCTGTAGAAGAAGCTCTGGAAAGTACATCAAAAATGAACTCTCACAATCAACTACAAAAATCCATTATGAGAAAAAACCTACAGTGTTGTTATGGTTATGCTTATGTTGGGCTTCATCACTTATAATAAGAAAACAGGTTTCTTGGGCCCTTAATTTTAACTCTGATTTTAGAGAACAGTGAAAACACAGCAAACAAAGCAACAACAGCGCAGTTGATGGCTCACATTAATCAATCGTGGAGGAAGAGAGATGAGCCTAATACAGGCAGCGATTGCTTTTTTCCCTTCTATGACTGCAGAACAGCTAGATGTACAGTGGCAGCCCATCAGACTGCATGCATCTGCAGTTCTATTTCTCTTACAATGATTTTCAATTAAGGGGACTCTCTGCAACTTAGAGCCCATATCACTTCTAACAGCTCAATGTTTTTTCCTCTAGAGGCAGACATTTTACCGAAATTAAAAAGTGGATGGAGGAATCTAATTCTCATTTCACTTTTTTTCCAGCTTCTGCAAAATGTTCCACTTATTTTTTGCACCTCACCATATACAGCTATTTGTAATATCCTGGACAGGCTGGACCCTGGAATGGGATTTGTGAATGATCAAGAGGAAAAAGTGAGTAAGACTGAAAGTAGATTTAACAGGCAGAGAGGATACAGACATTCAAGTCAGGTAATGTACTGCAACTTCTCATGCTGCATATCTGCTCTACCCTCAGTAGATCCAAGTTGGGAATTATTATTATCATAGCGTGTGTGGGAAGAATGAAGCTCAGAGACATATTTGACATCCCAGCTGGAAGAAGCGTTCTGTCATGCACTTTCTTTTCAAAACCGTTCAATATTTAGCTCCAAAGAGATCCTTTTTGTCTGCAGACAAGAAAAAAAGGGATGTTCAAGAGTTTGTGGATAACTCGACTGTGAAATAAAATATCACGTAGAAGACTGGAATTTCAAGCTCCTGATGCACTGACTGTATTTCTAATTTATTTAGTGGAATCTTCAGACGTAAGAACTGACAATTCTATCAATGGATGAAGGCAGTTTAAACCTTTGCAATACAGGCCATGTCTGTGCTGAGTTGGCCGGAGTGGAAAAATCGGAAACTGTGGATGTGGAAAACAGACATTTTGGAAATTTGGATAGTCAGTACTTTCATATTAACAATGGGCCAAATGACTATGCATGTCGGAGGCGTCACTTCTGGTGACAAACTCATCAAAGTTTTTGACCCAACACGCTGATGAGAGTAACATTGCTGCGTTGGCTTACCCTAGTGATTCTAATTGAAGTTGCTTCAGTGGCAGTAAGCAGCTATTTACAGTGAAACGCTCTGATCAGCTCTTCTGTTCAGCACCGCCGAGAAGACACAACGACGGGCTGGTAAATATAGTGGAGAATCTAGCATCTAGCAAGATCCAGATATTTTTCTTGGGTGTTGGTGGAGACCAAAACAGAGCTAAAAGGAGAGTGAAAATTGAACTTATGTTAACCACGAGGTCAGAAACACAGCCTCTGATGTTCCTCCGTGTCTGCTTGATGTGTAAATAGGAAACTGTTTGCTAATGCTTTTTCCAATACTGTGTTCACAGTTTACTTTATGTCCAAAGAGGACAAAAGGTAACGATTAATGTGAGATGACTTCTTAAAAAACCTTCTTTAAAAAAGGGATGTAGGGGTTTTCCAATACTTCTAGCATTGCAGTATGAACAGAGATCTGTATATGAATATGGCTTGACGTGTAGATGTACATTTTTTCTCGTATGAGCATTTTCAGCTGGCTTTTTCAAACAAGACCAAATGAAGCAGACCACTCCTTAAGCACCAAAGAAAGAAATTTGACTCAATTTAAGAAAATTCTTACATTGAAAAAATCCCTCCATGTCTAAGCTACACCATATCGAATGACTTTGATTGAGGTGTTTTCACCTTTCATTTCCTGCCAGTGACACTGATAATTACCACTGGCACAATGTCAATCCAATGCCAAACTGATTTGAGCACCATTTTGATCTGGACTAGTAATACACTCACCGGTACACAATGCAATTTAAAGAGTGCTGTGCTCTAATTACAGGGAGATCTGAATGGTAAGCAACAGGGGAGAAAAGATATTTCCAACCACAAATGGCTCACATTGACGTGTGGATCAGTCAGGAGAGGATGGGTGGATAAGGATGAGAGACCAAGAGACAGAGGAAGAGCCTTAAAGATGAAAAAATAATGGGGGCTTGAGATTTTAGAGCACAGAGGCAGGAATGAAGAAGGTGGTGTTAGGAATGGAACTGACCAAGCATTTAGAAAACCATCACTTTAACAGAAAAACTAGAAGACATCTCCCACTGACAAGCTGGCACCTGTGAGGAGATATGATGTGACCTGTGGGTGTGAAGACATAATAAGGGGATATTTCACCCTTCAATCCTTGTGATGTGTCTTAAAAATAGAGCTCCTTATTGCTATACAGTACAAGAGCAGGATGACTAATACAACTATTACTTCTGTTGCACTCTTCCCTCATTGAGGCCATTGCAGCAGTCCGTCTCTGCCACAAAAAAATACCTTGCAGATATCAAACTGAGCGAGGAAGAAATACCTGCGACGTGAGCCATACAGACAGGGACACACTTCAAACAGTCCTGTTTAGATCAAGATATAAGCTTTAAGGTTTTTCCAGTCACAAGTCATCCCTTTTTAAGTGGCAGGGGATCTGGTGTGCCAGTGTGTTTCTGGTGACTCATCTGCATACTTGAGTTGAATATCAGGAATTTAGAGTCCAGTACTTTCTGGGAATTCTCATCAAAATGTAATCCCCTTTCCCAACTGAGTTGAAACATGGCATGTCTGGGGGTGGAGCTGTAAGGATGACAACATTGGGTGATCGTTCCAACATTGATGTTCTGCAGAGGATGAATCTAATGAGTCTGACGTCTGACTTTCCATCCAGTGCCACCACTGCCAATTTCATTTAGCATACGGTGAAATATCTCAAAATTCCTAAGATGGATTGGTACAAAATTTGGTTTGGACCTTTCTAATTGCTAGTCTATATATCCTACGACTTCGATCCCTCTGCTTTTCCTCTGGCAACACTGAAGATGTTAGCATTAAGCTTGAAGCGCTTTATGTGTCTTAATTTCACAAACTTCATCGCTTAGACTCAAAGGAAAGCTGATATCAGCGAGATCAAATCCCAGTAATGTAATAACACTGGATTACAGACTGCATTGTTGGATGTGAGTCCTACATGTTGATGGCAGACCCTCCCATGACCAATGAAAACTTTATGTAGATAATCATGTAAATACTGTATATTGACTGGCTGTCTCAGATATGATGAAAAGCAGACTCGGACATCATGAAAGTGACTTCAGGCCAACCATTTGTCTGCTCCACAAAAGAAATGATGCAGGTCTTTCAACAATCAGCCATGAAAGCAACCAGCCTCCAATCAGAGTGCAGAGAGGATTCAACAGGTACAACATCATGTGTAGAAACTTAAGCATGAATGCTGCAAGTCAAACATCAAAGAACAATATGCCTGTGACTTAAACCTCAGGACCATCAACACATTACAAATGGCTGCATGCAGTAATGAACTCAGGTCAGCACTAAAAAGAAGGTCTGGTGTTCCCATATAACCACTCACCAGAATAGGATTAGAGCCATACATCTGTGCACAAAACACATGCGCACAAGCCTACACATGGGCTCACACTGTCATCTGGTAGTCTCAACCCTTTAATAAAACGCTCCACTTTGTCTCCCTGTGTCCGAGCAGGTCTCACCCAGCTGCAGATCTCTTTGCTCTGTAACTACAGTCGGACAAAAGACGCACAGCCAGCACACAGCTGCAGGCCTGACTGTGAGACAGCCAGACAAAGGGGAGAGAAGAGCTAGTGGGATTCACTGAAGTGGTATTTAGTCTGGCTGTTTGTTTCGTGTTTAATTTTGGATGAATTACCAGAACCCTGCAGCATGCAGAAGTGAGGTTATTACTAAGAAGATGGAGAGGCAGGGAGAAGAGAGAGGGATGTAAAGGTGGGAGACCCTGGTGAGACTTTCTAATGAGCTTGTCAGAGCTAATTGGTATTTATACTCTGGCCTATGTTGAACTAACAGACACTGTGACCATATTTACTGCATGCAAAAGGAAATCTATATTGACATATATTGCAGACCATATAGCATAAAGAACATGTACATAGGTTTTCCTACTGACGGGCACATTTTACTGTCACGAGAGTCGACAGTCAAGCTAGCACCTCTGTGAGGCTGCACAGTGATGCTTTGACCTAAATGCTAAAGTCAACAGGCTCACAATGACAATGCTAAAATTCTAATGCTAAGAAGGTGTAATGTTTAGCGAGTTCACCATCTCAGTTTAGCTGGCTATCATGCTAACATTTGCTAATTGGCACTAAGCACAATGTACAGCTGGGACTGATGGGAATGTCATTAGCTTTGCAGCTATTTGCTCATAAACCAACATGTTGGACAAATGTGAATTTTGATGATGCTGCTAGATGAAAAGATTCCACCACAGTGATAAAGATTCTTCCTGAAGGAGACATGAATGTCTGTACCAAATGTCATGGCAATCCATCCTACAGCTGCTGAGACATTTCTCTATAACCCACAAATGTGACCTTACGGCTGCAATTTCTTTGGGATTTATTGTCTGGCAACCATGAATATCTGTGCCAAATTTCAATCCACATCTAGTTACAGAAATATTTTTGTGGTGGACCAACTGACAGACTGACGGACCAACATTGCCACTGCCACACTGCTAGCAGGACTAACAAATGGAACCAAGAGACCTACTTATCTTGTAAGGACATAGTTCTTATACAGGTGTAATCATCATTAGGGACCTTGTATTGCCTGTAATATGTCCATAAGTGGATATTGTGTGTGTTTATGGTCATTTGTAGTTTGCTCAGTTCATGTTGTATACTGTAAAACATTCGCTTGCATTGTGCTTTCATAGCACGATTTGTACAATTTGCAGTACATCTGATACTTTTACATGACTGTATGTTCTGTAATTTCATGTTATCTTGCCATTGCACTTCTGTTTCATTAGTATAACTAGCTCTGAAGCTGCAGCAGCACCAGCAGCTCTGCTGTACCTGCTCAGCTATAAACTACCCTGATAAAGTGTGTGTAGGCTCCCTGGCATGCTGCTGCTGGGGCTCCTACAAACTGCTGCTGCTGGCAGGAATGCCATGTTGATATTCATGCTTCTTGGGACGATGTGTCAGATCTCTGACTGCTACCATGCTGAACTGATAAGCTATAAAATAAAGGCGAGTGCTGCACTTCAAGGCTGTAACTCAGGGAACTAAAGTGAATAGGCCCAATAAGAAATGGTGAAACTCTCTTAACTCTGGTCTTTTGAGAAGATACGATAGTCCATGGTCATTTAGAAGTGCACACAACAAACACACATTTCATATTCACAAAGGTGCTGGCATAAGTCTACATGAAGTCCCGTCTCATTTAAAATCGTAATGACATCGTTCTGTGCAGACATACTGAATGATGAATCGTTGCTGTGGGTCCAGTTTGTACTGCAGCTAGACAAGAGGGAACAAACAGAGCCCAGGATTGTTAAAGCTTCATGCCTGGCTAAACAAACAGCCATCTCAACCATTTGTACCACAGTGCAAAAAGAAAAAAAAAAAAAAGGTTTTTATCATTTCATCAATCTGATTTGCAGGCGAACAACTGCCATCATTTGGCAGTTGTATTCATTTATCTGCTTTGTCAACGGGGGTCAGAGAAGATGAGTGTGTTTCCACGTGGATGGGGACGGAAAAACACACTTGAAAACACTCAAGAGGCGAGAGAAGACAGTGACAGGGAGGGGCCGGGAGGTAAAACTGACCTCTCTGCTCTCTGAAATGGAATCTTGCATTGTTTGTTCAGAGCATCGGCGCAGCCTCTTCAAAGTTGCTTTTCTACGCCATCTGTTTTTATTGACCCTTCATCCTTGAGCTGGATAAAACCGCCCCATCTCTCCTCCATCCCCCTCTTCTATTTCTCTATTTCTCCTCTCTGACAGATGGAATAATGAGGTAGCTGCAGCAGCGTGGTGCTTCATGCGGCAGGAGAGACATTACAGCGGACGGGAGGGACCCCACTGAGAGCAAAGGGGGAAACTCTCTTTGCTGCACTTATTTTATTCCCCCAAAAGTTTCTCAGTGGGGAGGAGAATATTTGTCTGTATCTTTCCTCAGCTGCTCCATTAGTAATCTGCTCGTGCGTCAGGCTCACAGTGACATCAAAGCTCAAAGCTAGGTAATGGCTGAGTGGGGACTAATTTAAGTTTCCACCACAAAGTCCAGGGTGTAATTTAGTTTAATGAACAAAGCAGTTCGTGGTTTCTAAACAAAAAGAACAGAACACCGAGTGTTGTCCTCAGAGGGCTCCATCAGAAAAGTCTGTGAACAATAAATGGACTAAAATCAAAAGGGTCAGCCCACTGCAGCTGCACCCATGAAGTCAAGCAATTTAAGATTACACTGCAAAAAATCTTCTTTTTAACCTACCTTCTTTCTGCCTGTCATACAGTTCAGCCAAATAACACTTACACTTTATGGCAAAAAAGTGTGAGATAACATGGTAAAAGTATGTGGAGTGGAGTGTCCACATGCTGTTGGTCTGGGTCTGTGTGGTTTTGATCATTTAGTTTCAATTAAAGGAAATCTTAATGCTACAGCAGTGTTCTTCCATCTTTGTGGCAGCAGTTTGTGTTGGTCCTTGTTTCAGCACGCCCCTGCGCACAAAGCCAGGCCCATGTGGAAATGGTCATTTTATTCTATAAGAATGCTTTCCTGGCGATATATCAGGACTGCATCAATTGTGTAAAGATCCTGCTAATTTAAAGCAGTCACTTCCTGGTCTGGTTTCACACAAGCAGGAGCCTCTGGGACGGAAAAATGAAGCAAATGCAGAAGTACCAAAACCCTTGAATACTAAAATGCTCAAATTTACAACAGAAATAAATGTGCTAACCACCTGGTACAAAACATTTTTTTGGTCTCTATATTCATGACAACTGTACAGGGGTGAATTTTTCTGAGCTTCACAATGGCTCTTCAGAAACCTACGAATGATGTCACGCCATTGTTCTACACTGTCTTTGGTTTCACATTAAAATCTGTGAGTAGGTAAAGAACATAATTTTCAATGCAATGCAATTCAGTTTCAAATATTGCATTGGGGAGGTGTTCACACAGAAACACCCCCCATGTGCTGGTCAGATGAGCTGCAGGCGACAGTGTTGTTTGTGAGAACCAGCCCACCTCCAACATACCATCAAGGTGAAGGATGCCTTTTACCATGCAATATTGTGGGCTGTGAAAAACTTTCTAACCTCAGTGAAACTAAATGCATAGCGTATCCCAGCACTACAGTTAACCTTTTGCCTTTTACTATTAGAATATTTTCTTTGCTTGGTTTGTTGGGCTATGATGTAGCTGTGCCTTAGTTTGCACTTGTTCTGTTCGTGCTGAAATGTCCTACATTACATATAATATTTCTGAACGGGCTAATTTTCTGAATGGAAGACTGTAGCTTGTATTTGGATTTGAAAAGCGATATTTGCTTGGAAAAGGCTGCCTACCACTGGTCTAGACAAAACACGGAGCACATATATCTTTGGAAGGAAGACGTTTGAGAGGACCAACCCTTTAAAATCACACTGTAATTCATTTTGTAAGTTAGTGTCATCTTGATGTGGTTTGCACATCAGCATAAAGGTCTTGGATTTAATCTACCGGCCACCTGAGCCATTAGAATGACCTGACTGAGGCCTCTCTATGTGTAGTCTGTATGTTCTCCAATGTCTGAACATGGCATTGTCTGGGTGCTCCGGTCTCCTTCCACAGTTAAGCCTTCTGTGATTCTTAATAGCATGAGCAGGTATAGATGAATGATGGACTGAATGGAAGAGTCAACAGCAAAGCTTAATATCTTCTTAAAACCAGATTTTTTTTACAGTGTAATTTAAAATACTTTAAACCTGCTGGACAAGCTGCAGATCAAACATGTTTGTCGACATAATTCTATTTATTGTCAGATAAAGACCGTGTCTGGATTGAATTGCGTAAGGATTGCTTCCCACAGCCTGGAAGCTCTGGTTTGCAGACCTCTGATCTGGATTTCATAGAGATGTTGTACTCTCCGACACTTCTTCCAACAGTCAAGCAGCATCCGCACAGACTAGCAGCCGAACATCAAACTCAGACCAAACCTCTCTCCTGGAACAAAGGGCTAATACATACAGTACAAACCAGTCTGTCAGCTTGTCTGTTAGCACTCTTTTGTGTCTAGTTTTGCTCTTTTTTATTTTTTTTTTGCTCTTCAGTTTTATTGAATCCTAGAGTTAATTTGAACACATTTTAGGTTACTTTTCAGAACAGTATATGTTGAAATACTCAAACAAAGAGCACAGTCCTGAGCAAATTTGTGGGCCCATGTGATCTGTTCTGTAGTGCATTTCTTTGTGGATAACTGACTTGACATCATACCAAAATATTTAATGTAGTTTGACAGAAAAGAGGTGGCAGCCTCTCACT
Source organism: Chaetodon trifascialis (assembly GCF_039877785.1). NCBI lineage: Eukaryota > Metazoa > Chordata > Actinopteri > Chaetodontiformes > Chaetodontidae > Chaetodon > Chaetodon trifascialis. The sequence continues at coordinate 16,004,811 of NC_092078.1, read as the reverse complement.
AAATCAAAGAGCACTGACATCTTGTAGAAGAGGCAGACAGGCCAATTTCTACACCAACAGTAGCCTCAATGAAGCAGCATGTAAAGTAGCCACAGTGACAGTTGGATTTTGTCTAAGTTTTATCAATGATCATAGACATACCGTTAATTGAGAGCAACAAGTTCATGTCCCTTTTCTGAGCGCTGTCAAAAAGAATTAGTCCAGACAAAGAAAGTCATGCAGTGACTTCCTTCGTCTGTTTCAGGTCTTTTGACATTTTTGACAAAAATATCTCTTCTGCATTGAATATACCTTTAATATTAAAAATAAAATGTCACCCCAGTTATATTTTTATTAACACCATGAGGAGATAATTTCATGGAACATATTGAAGTTCAAGTTTCTATCCAAATGTGGCGTAAACTGTTGGGTGAATATTAGTTGATGGAGATAACCTGTTGGTGGTGCTAATACTGCAGCTGAATAAAGTTGAGTCCCTGTAGAGGAAGAAGGTACAACGAGATGATGCTTCAGTCGAACAAAACAATAGAAAACCATGTAGAGTTTATTTAATTTAACTTGAGGAAGGTTACAGTCGAATGCTTCATGTACATGGTGAATTATTTGCTATATTTTCTTTTTACCAAGACATCCACATTTTTTTGTCTTCAGTAAAACATAAAAAAAATTCTGTCGTAATTTTTCTTTTTCTTTCTGACATTTTAACTCAGGTTTTTTATATGGGCAAAATATAAATGTAAAGAGAAACAGGAGGGTGGAAACACACTTAAAGGCGGTAAATTCAATTTGTTTTGAGAAACGAAAGCATGATAAACACTTCTGAGTTTGTGTTTAGGCAATTCAAAGCACTGGATTAAGGTTTAGCTTTGGCTGAATTTCAATTGTGCAAAACTAACAACATTTCCATCAGCCTCAGCTATTCTTTCTCTTTAGTACTAATTAGCAACTGTGAGTGTGCTAACAACCTAACTAAGATGGTGAAGGTGGTAAATATTACATGCTAAACATCATCATTATAAGGGTGAGATTGTGGTCTCGGTTAAATACTGAGAAAACCTACACCTCACCGCACAGCCCTCAGGATGTGTTGGGTCCTTGTGACCATTGTGCAGAACAAGGCCTTAAAACTTTCTCAACAGGAAAAAAATGGTGTCAGTTAGCATGACCCAAGTTAGCATGACCCAAGCAGAGGGTTCTTCCAGTATGTATGAACATAGTTTCCATGAGACAGATGAGGCAGCCTGGCACTTTGTTCAAGCTAGTGGTGAACTGTAATTGGACTTTTCATTGCCCTATTTTATGAGACTTATCTTCTTGTTCTTATCATATTGTATATCTATTAATCATAGCATGCCCTATCATATCTCTGTAATCCTATCTCTGGACTCTCTGTTATTGTTTATCATTACTGAACTTCAAGTGAACTTTCTGGTAACTCTCTGCAAACGGGGTGTTCTCTTTTAAATCCTGAGGTTTCTATTAGCTATTGTGTTTTTCACAATGTTCATGTTTGGCTGGAAAGTGATATTACAAATAAAGATTATATGCCTGTTGGCATATCAAGACAGCAGGAGCTCAACTATGCAACCCAAAATCCTTGGAGGAACAAGGAATGAGAACAAGTTGTCACATTGGACAAACACATGCAATCCCATAGTTACAAAACCCATTGTAACACCCACAAGCCAGCGAGCGTCACAGTATAAATTATAATAGGCTGTGTACAATATTTCTCTGGGTTCAGCTTTTCAATGCACTGTAAACAACAAAACTGCTGCTCTGGCTGACTTCCTGTATTAGAGGGAAGATAGATGGTCCTGTGTGCAGTGCAGCACATCCAGGCGTGGGCTGACACAGTGTAAAGCCTCCAGCGCTCTGCTACAGTAAACAGTTGTTAGTGGATTACTGGGAATCAATGGCAACGAGTGGGCACAAAACCCTGGCTCGTGTACGGGAGGGAAACCTGCGGCGGTGCATCCACCTGGATGCATTAACTCTATAAGAGGACTTCAACAACAGAGCACAAACAGCAGACAGGCACTTTTAGTTCCAACAAACAGGCCATTTGTCCAGATTTAACCAGGAAATCAGGGGTGGCCTCTTTAAACTGGTGTTTCCCACACCCTCATATCTGAATTGTATGGCCTCACCAGCATTATGACCTGTAATTATATGTAGCATTTAGCATCTGCTATTATCGACCTTATTCTGTGCCTGAAGAGCATGCTTCAGCATTGCATCGTTTTTTAATCTTCCATCCATCTTAGAGTGACAACGATTCCGTTGTCAAGCACTGCCAGCTTTATCAGTCTTTACTTGCCGAAAAAGTGAGCCTTTGGCAGCACACCTTGTTCTGTGACTGGATGCCATAACAACCTGAGGAAGTGAAAGGAGTTTTTAAATAAAGAATGTTTTGAACCTCGTCCTCTGACACACTCACAATGCTATGGAGCCCCCCTACGATTTGCATCCAATACAGAGGGATGAAGCACAGTTGAGGCTTTGCTCGGGTCTATTTTGTATGAGCTGCTGCAGCCTTCAGAAGTTCGACACAGAGTGTAGTATTGCTATGTATTTGTCTTACACATAACACTGTATCTGCCATGTTTTCCAGCTCATCTGAGTGACCTGATGAAGCAGGTGGTCCTGAACCCCTCAGAGGAGGAGGTTACTGCTTGGCAAGTGTCATGCGCTGTTAGTTGGACAAAACAAGACATCTGAAGGGCCACCTTGGACTCAATTTGTGCTATTATCTGACAGGCCATGGACCGAACTATTACTTAGTTAATAGAGAAAATAATCCGATTAACATATATTAAAGAATGATCTTAGTTGCAGCCTTACTGGAGTTACATCCTCAGAGTAAAATTGTATCATAGCCACGAACAAGTAACTCAAAGTGATTCAGTGATGACTTAAGAAGTGATCACTTTCATCTTACAATGAAAAAATGATATCCACATCACAGTGGTCCCTTCTCGGATGACAATTCTCCATCCATAAAGCATGAGGGCTTGGTTTAATCAGAAAGAAGATAATATGAGTCATATGCTATGGCCTTCACAGTCACAAGATCTAAATATAACCGGACACCTATGGGAGATATTGTGGTAGACAGAGCTCTCCACCACCATCAGCAAAACACCAAGTGAGGGAATCTCTTTTGGAAGAACCACACCTAAAACAAAGACACTACGTTAGATTTCCCTCCCATTTGTCATCCTGTATGTGCTGCAAAAGCTTTGTTTTTGACTTTCCTTTTAAATGTTTCCATGGCTAACAGCCACTATATTGTCATACATTTATTGTGAATGGGTTTGTCTATTCAGGACAGTTCATGACACAGAAGGCTGCAATCATTCATGGATGTTATGATTTGTACAAAGCCAGGTATTGTTTCAAGTACATGCTATCCTAGAAAGGCCATATACATGCACTGTGAAGTGTGCGCGCTGTGCAGGTAAAGTATTACTGTAATAGGAAAAGACTGCAGCAGCTTGTTGGAGGAAATGTTAGCGACGGGCTGCCAGCTCTTGGCCTTACGGCAAGCTCTTCTTTTTGTCTTCTACCTGCACCTGTTCACATGGATTTGCATTAGTGTGTCTTGGAGGGCTTGTTTTGTTGATAGTGTTCCAGTTTCCTTAAGTCACGAAAAGCAATCCCATTTTCTTGAATTTATTTCAAAGTCAACGTGAACCTCGCGGCAGGCTGACAGTTCATAAGAGTGAGTGCTTTGGACTGTTGGATGTGTTTTCGCGATGCGGGCACTGCCGCTTTTTATGTCGAATCCAATAAAGACATTGCAGTTCGCTCGAAGCTAGAGACTTTCCTAAAACACAATCCTGGTATATGTGTCTTCTCTAGCGATAGACAGTTCAATCACCGCGTATAAGCATGGACAACTGCTCTCAGAAAGAATGGTATCCTTCTATACTGGAGCTACTACTAACACTTCTGGCCTTAAACTGGCACCAGACATTAGCCACCTCCCTCACTGGTAAAAACCAAAAACATCATTAACACTTCTTGGCTGCAGGCCACATCAGGTTATACACAGAAGACGCAGAGGTTAAGTGGGTGTTCTTCACATGTGAGAGGAGTCTTGCAACTTGTGTGTTTGTGCGTGTGTCTACAGTACAGTGTGTGTGTGTGTGTGTGTGTGTGTGTGTGTGTGTGTGTGTGTGTGTGTGTGTGTGTGTGTGTGTGTGTGTGTGTGTGTGTGTGCGTGTGTGTATATGTTTGTGTGTGTTGCATGGTTCTTGTTGGTAGGAGTCTCTTTTGTTTACCCTCCCAGGCATGTCATAAAGCACAGCAGAGCAGAGTAAATTAGGTGAGGGACGAGGGTGAATAGTTGCAGAGTGCCACTCGTTTAATCAGTCTAATTGTTACAATCAGACTCATTTCTCCTCTCGCTCCCTTCTCCAACACCCTCTCCACTTCGTCCTCTTGTTTTCTTCATGTCACAGCTGTTTTATTCCCTCTTTACTTGACTTTGTTCTTCTTTTGTCTATTCTTTTGTCTTCTTGCGTCTGCTCTCTGCTCTCATTTACTGCTCTCCTCGTGGCCTCTTCATTTTTCAGTTCTCTTCTATTTCAAGCTCTCCTCTCTTTTTTCCTTCCTCTCTTCTTCTTTCCATCTCCTCATCTTCTTTTCTTCAATCTCCCCTCTCTCCCCTCTCTTCTGCTATCCTGTAATCCCCTCCTTTCCGTTTTCATCTCTTCCTCTCCTTGTCTTTCTTCCTTTCCTCTCCCTCTTATTTCCTCATATCTCCTTCCCTTCCATGTCACCTTTCCTCTCCTCCCCCTTTCTGTCTTCCTTTCCCTCCCTCTCTTTCCTCCTCCTCCTCCTCTCCTTTCCTGTTCCCACCTTTCCTCGTCTTTTTCTGTCTATCTCTCCTCTCCTTCCGTGTCTATGTCCTTTCTTCGGATGTCTCCTCTGTTATACTCCAGTTTTGCTAATCTCCTCTCGTCTTCTTTCACCCTCCAGTATCACCTCTGTCCCCTTTTCTTATCTCCTATGTCCTCTCCTTCCTTACATTTCCTGTCCTCTCATGTCCCATGTTGTCTCTCTCCTCTCCTCTCCTCTCCTCTCCTCTCCTCTCCTCTCCTCTCCTCTCCTCTCCTCTCCTCTCCTCTCCAGCTCTTCCCAGCACTTCCAAGGCAAACCTATCTTATCACCCCAGTGGGATCCATAAAAGGACAGGGGCTATGCGATCAAGCTAATGATAATTAAATAGACTCATCATCAAACACTCATTATGGCAGATTGGCCTTCCTGCCCTCACTCAAAATGGCAGCTGACGGCCTGACACCGACCGTCTGTCGGTGATTTAAACAGGACAAAGACGGGGGGGAGGAGCTTTTGCTCTGGAAGTTTTCCCTCCGTGAACCTCCACTCTGTTGGGCCTGTAAGTCTTTCATGAATTTTAGAGGAGACGTTTAAAAAATTCTTAAGGAAATTCATGGCAATTTTCAAATGCTATGAATTAGGAGATTTATCGATGTAGTCATTTTTAATTGATATAACCAAGTATCACAAATCAGTTTGCCTCAAGGGGCTTTTAAGACTCAACTCACAGCTGGGGGGCTGGGGTAAGCAAACATGGGTGGTGATACCTGTGTTACATTTCAACAGCACTAACTCCATCAGTGCAACTACTTTCCCCTCTTTTTAATCACAGTTAAGCTATCAAGCCCATCAGAATTAAGACATTTACAGATTGTTTTCTTCATAGCATATATAACACCTCTACTTGACAGCAAAGCCATTTGATGATTCCTCTCCTGAGATCTTCAACTAAAACAAAACTTAAACGAATCTGCATTCTGCAAAAATACTTATTAAACTAAACAAATCTGCCTGATCAAGGAAATTCAATTAGTTAAGAGAAGAAACTAGTTTGGTCGCTGAGGAAGTTAAATTGAGCAATGCTGTTATTTTTATTAAATTGCGGGGAAAGCAGCAGCAATTCATTCAGTCAGATGAATTATGAAATTGTGCACCCAAAGCAATGAAAATGAGGGGAGGAAGAATGGAAGTAAGAGAAGAATATTCAGTTATGTAGCTGAATGACACAAAGCAAATGCACAGCTATAATTGCATTTGCATATAATAGCGTCATGTGACCTCAGTGCAGTAAATTGTGGCCTTAATATGTAATTTTTCTTCACTATCTTTCTCTTTTGCCTCTTTTTTCTTCTTAACATTAATGACAGAAGCACCTGCTTTATTATTTCTTCTTTTCAGTCCTCATTCTGTTTTCTCCTTCAGTACCACCTCCTCCTCTCCTCGCCCATTTCTTTCTCTATCATACTTCTGTTTCTCACCACACCCGCCCCTCCTCCTGCTCCTTCTCAGTGTGATTTGGACTGCAGATTAATAGACACCCATGTTTTAATAAAGTCAGCTGTGACCTCCCGTAGCCCCCTCCCACCGGACCTCGAGGCTTATTGGAGGAGCGATGGTGGGAAGATGAGAGGAGGGGAAATGAGGTTTGAGAAGAGGAGGGTGGGGGGATGTCGTTGTCATCCTGGAGAAAACTGACGGCTGCATAATCCTCGCTGCTACATTTTTGAGAGAGTGGGCAGATGAGGAGAAGGAGGGAGTGTTCGGAGGTGGGGAGAAAGGGGGACATGGAGAGAAAGGAAGATAGACGGATGGAGGGCAGGCTGTGGCGTACAATATGTGGCTATGACACCGTATCTGTGTCAGGGTCAGTTCTCATTACAGAGCTAGCCACGGGATGACAAGCTCAGACTCTCTGTGTGTGTGTGTGTGTGTGTGTGTGTGTGTGTGTGTGTGTGTGTGCGTGTGTGTGTGTGTGTGTGTGTGTGTGTGTGTGTGTGTGTGTGTGTGCGTGCGTGCGTGCGTGCGCGCCGGTGCATCCAGGGAATAACTTGCAGCCAGCCACAACAATGAAATCAGATGAGAATCACAGAAGTGGTAGTGGAAATTATGAGGAGTACAATGCATTATGGATTATGTAAACAGCCCTGTCAGGGCACACACACTTTATATGAACCCACATTATAAAACCAGAAGAGCCTCCATTCTTTACTGTAATTAGCAAACAAATGATTTCCAATAAGTTGACTGCATCACACTCTTCTCATTTCCTCCCTATCTGACAGCACTTCTCTCACCACTTTCTTACAAAACTGCAAAGACCGATAAAAACTGAGGTCTAGAGACACACTAGAAAAGTCCAATATGTCTTCCAAAGTAAACAACAACATATTGTTTGTCATTGTCTTCTAAAACTGGCGTCCATGTTGGTGGGCTGACATTGCTCATCAGTGCCTCCTAAAACCACAACTGTTACTGCTGCCTCTACGAATAAGATTTGGTGCAGGTCAGGCCAGCTAAAGCTACTTTGGGTTTAGGTCAGGGAAGGATCATCCTCATGGTTCAAAACTCGACTGTTTGCAGTCAATGCGAACTGCAATCTTTGGTGTAAAATATCTGGGTTTGTAAACCCATGTTCACTATATGATTAGTTAGAGAGCAGGTGCTTGCTAACAGTATTCTCTCAGTCATGTGTAACCTGGAGTGAAGGGTCTCAAGTAGACATTGCTTCATGTCAAAGGGTTACAGGCCGAATAGGTGCGGGTTCACAGCATGAGCACACTAGAACTCCCGACTACATTACATTACATACGGTGACGGATTAGACTGATGTCATAAATCTGTTCTCACTGACGAGTAACGACAGGGCATGACACACTTAACAGGATTACTGAGATAATCCTTCCGATGTCAGAACCTTGCAAAAGTGTCCAACTTGCATCAATACACGGTGAAACAGGTCGAAAAACAGCCCAACGCATGAGAACATAATTTCTACTTTTGCAAGTGGCGTTTACTTTTCTTCATATGTACCATGTGTTATTTGATGATGACCAAAACTTTAAACTAACTTTAAGGAACCTAAACCGTCTCGAACAGCAAACCCAGGACTTATTGGCTGTTGGCAGAGATTGTACTTTCAATCAGTAAATCCTTCACAGATTTAGATCGGAATCTGGTGAGGATGTTTCATCTGATTGTCTCCAGTAAATCAGCTGGTAATCCTCTGGTCTGTCTGCAGCCTCAGCAGCAATCAAGAAAACGTCATACATTATGTATTTCCTTGCACGTATTAAACCCGTTTTCAAGAATTTTTCATGCAATTACAGCATTTTTCACATTATACTGACATATATTTTTGTTCAAAGAAGGGTATGGGGACTGATTGCTTTCTTCCACCTAAAATTTGACAATTTCAACACACACAAGTGCTATAATATTCAACTGTTGGCTTGTATAGAAACGAGGACGAGCTTTGGTCATGCCAGGTTCCTCACAGTGAAGTCCTTTGCTTCCAAAGCATTCTCCCAAGTTGTCACATACGGATGTTTTGTTAGGACCCCTTAGTGTCACGTTGTAAGGCACTGGGTACCCCCTTAGAATCATTTAACAATGAACAGGGCTCTGCAGTCAAGTTAGCAATGATAAATATGCAACATCTGATTAGTTATGTCCAATTAGACTTTCAAAATAAAGTTTGATGAGAGCAGTAATAAACATTTTGTTAACGTTGTGAAAAGCTTGCCCTTTGGTTAGGTTTAGGCACCAAAACAACTTGCTTAGCTTTAGGGAAAGATCATGGTTTGGCTGAAAATAAGTACATTAGTTGCATATGTTACATACGTTAAGTTACGTACATTACGTTACTTCACTTACAATGGGAAACAAACCCGGTGTACTGGATAAAGGTGCAGTGCTTGATCAATCCAACCACCCCAACCTCCTCCATAGAGGAGGTTGAGTTGGGAGTAACGACGAGTTGTTGTTTCACCTTGGTGCCAGATTTAATCATGTTGTATTTCTTCCTGAAAAAGTCAAAAAACCTCAGGCCCGCAAAGTCATCTTCATTTTTTCTTCTGATTCCATTTTATCCACTGCCTCCGCCTGCTCTCCTTCACTCTCCTTCAACCCCAAGATTACAGTCTGTAAATAGGAATTTCAATACACATCTGTGCTGATCCCGTAGTCAAGGCAATGTAGGCTTATCATTAAGCAAGACCCATCGCTGACATGATAGTCGGCCCCCAACACCCACTCTGGGCTCACAACCTGCTGTTATTGATGCTGGTTGGTTATAAATAAATGGCATGGGGGGGGGGTGTCCATGTGATCTCAAACAAACACTCAGCCATGTCTGGAAGATGAAACACAAGTAAACACCTTGACAGTTGCTTAAAAACTCAGAGGACAGAAGTTCATTTGCATAAACACGCACGTCAACTAACCACTGCCTGCCAGCACAGAGCAAAACCACATGCGTGCACATACAGTACACACTGGGGAAATGATAGTGATCAAAGCAGGCGTCCCACAGAGATTTTCCCAAAATGTGCGTCAAGATGGCAGAGAGCTCCTCCCTCCTCTGATTGCTATGAGCTCCCTAATGACAGCCCCTCTCCTTATTATTCCCTCCAATGTTTTGAATCCCAGTCACCCTCCCCCCAGCCCCGTTAACCCTTGTTGAGAAAAATTATTGTCAGGCTATTAAAGATTTAAACTGAGCTCAAAGGAGAATGAGGAGCATGATGGGAGGGTGCCGGTGAGGGCTTTCAGGGGACAGAGGGGGCATCTGTGAATCCCCCATGGCTATATTTGGGGGCTGCAGCTTTGAATAATGTACACGCTGTGGGTGAGATGGGAGGAATGCATCTTCAGCTGATGAAAAATCCAAAGGCACGCAGACGGTCGGGGACGTGCGAGCACTTAATGTGAGCGCTACGAAGGACGGTGAGCGGGAGGAGCACAAAACAAGCACGGGGTAGAGATAGAGAAGAAGGGGCTGTATGAGAGAAAGCTGTTTGTTTATGCTGAAGAATTCTTCATGAATAAAGGAATATATTATGAGTGCGATGAGTAAACAAAGACAGTCAAGTCGGGGCCTCCAGTGATCCAACGGGGATGCACGGCAGTAAACATTATAATGAAATCATTTTAAAAATTGTTCATCAAATTGTTGAAATTGTTCATCAAATTGAATCTTCATTGTCATTCGCCGACATTAAGAAACCACAGTGGTGTAATGGCATCCTCTAATTGGTGCAGAGAGAGAGAGAGAGAGAGAGAGAGAGAGAGAGAGGCTGCTAGCTGTAGGCATTGAGAGAACAGGTAGGTCTTAAGCTTGCTTTTAAAAGACAGCACAGCTGTGGTAGATCTTATATCATCAGGCATTTTGTCACAAAGAGTGGGCCCTGAATGCACCTTTACCAGATTTATCTCTGATCACGGGAACAGTTAGGAGACCAGTGTCTGATGATCTGAGGCTTCTGGAGGGATTGTAAGCAGTTAGCAGGTCAGACATGTATTTAGGAGTTAGACCATTAAGTGATTTGTAGACAGTGAGCAATATTTTGTAACCAATTCTGTATTTCATCCACGGCCAGTGAAGTGACCTAAGCATTGAGTAATGTGTTTATTTCTTCTTGTCCCAGTGAGGATTCTGACTGCAGCATTTTGGATGAGCTGGATCCTTCCCACAGTCTTTTTGGGAAGTCCCACAAGAAAGGCATTATAGTAATCTTGCCTAGAGGACATGAATGCATGAACGGTTCTCAGTGTCTGGGCTTAAGTTTGGAAATATTTTTAGGTGGTGAAATGCTGTCCTTTTTACACTTTTTATACTTGTGAAGTCGAGTTCCAAATCTAAAATAATATACTGATTTCCAACCTGCTCACCAGGTTTCAGGGACAGTGAGGCCAGTTTGGAGTGCACCTCCTGATCCCGAGCACCTATGACAAGGATTCCAGTCTAGGGTTAGGCTCTGCATCTATTGGATATGTGCTATTGTTTGCTCACTCAAATGCCATCAAATCTGTATTTTAAAATTAAAATGTACCCCTATGGAACACGTTTACAGCATTAAGAAAAACACTCCAATGAAGGCATCTATGTCATTGAATGTCTCTGCTATGATATAATGACTTTCCCCTTCAGGTATCATACACGCACACATAAACACACACACACACACGAGGCAGCGACCATTATAAAACCAGAGGTGATGTCAAGATTTATATTTACTTTACAGCCATTTAGCTGTCACTCGCGTATCAAGAGCAGTGAGTGCAGCAGGAGGTGACAGCTCTGTCACAGTACTGCAACTGCAGAGTGAGAACTCAAAATACAAGAGCTCAGATATGAATAAATAAAGATGAAGAGAAGGGCAGAAGCAGAGAGAGGGAACAGAAATTACCCTCTTTTTTTTTTTCAAAAGAGAAGTGGTGATGACAAGATGAACTGTATGTTCGCTATTATCTCCTAATGGAAAAGATGTATTGACTTTTCACCCAAAATACCACAAGTACTTCAAAATAGCAGGTTGTCTAAACTGATCTTCACCTGAGTTTTTGGGCTTCTTGCAGAAATTCACAGATCACTGTATTTTAAAGAATGTATTCAGTATTATCATGGTGAGGTTATTAACGCAGCTACCGCCACCACAAAAAATACGACAACGAAAATGAGAAAATCGAGGAATTCTGCCAGCTTTTACAGATAAACACGCATCAGTTTACAATACACCTGTTCATTCAATGACTGCAACAATCTGATATATGAATGCAAAACTTTCAGTGTGATTAGATGTTGATCCTGAGTGCTACATGACAGGAAGCGTGATAGATCTTTGCAGTGGTTCGGTTCAACTCTGAAGTGTTTAGTCTTTTACTTTGATTGGCCAGTTGACCAATTCCATTCAAAGCTTTAACCACCTTCATGTCTCCCAACCAGGTGAACACCAGAGAAGATGAATGACAAGACAGAGCACACATATCCATCACGCTAAGCTAAAGCTACAAGGACTAGCATTGATTTAGTTTGGACTCCCTGCTCTGTATGGATTACAAATAAATCAAGACCCGCGAATATGAAGTCATATGAACCGACATGTAAGCAGCAACACGTCTCACAGCATTTTACTGAACCATAATGGTTTATTTATTTGTCTCTTGTAGTGACGCAAAGAGCAAATATAAAAATAGGTAGTGATAAGTATTATTAGCCATGAGTAAAACTGAACCTCATATCTCACAAATAAGTTCAGGCAGCTAAAAACAGAAAAAATGAGGCATCTTGTACCCTAATATTACCAAGAAGTGTGATAGTTGCTTTGTGGTTACTACATTTTATTTACTTTTCATTAATGAACTGGCAAAATTCATGGAGTTTGCAGGCAAAATGAACCAGACCAGAGTTTGCTTGGAAGTGGACCAGGCCACACCAGTCTAAATGAACCAAATCAAAACAGGAAATGCATCAGATTGTCTACACTCATGCAAGATCACGTCTTAGCGAAAGGAGTACCACTCTAATACCACTCTAAAATCAAATGGATCCTTTCCCCCCCCCCCCCCACAGTTCAACAAAACCAGGAGAGTGATGATCCCGCTGATCATGTTACATCAATTTTAGTGGCTAGAATCCAGCTGTTAAATATCATATGTCATGTTTCAGTAGTTAAAGCTTATCACCAGCTCAGCAATGGGACCTCCAGTAATTAGAGCAGCTACTTTGTGCAAAAGCATTTAGGCTAAATGTGTTATTTTAATGTCTCAGTTAGTTACTTATCTGTATTTGTTTCTTGTTTCCTGGTTAATGTGTTCTTGTCATGAGTCATGTCAAAGATTGTTTCTTAGTAAAACAAACACTGTGGATGGTGGTGAGTCTTCTCGATGAAATGATCTGGCTGAATGCATTACATCAGTTTTAGTAGTTTAAATCTCCCATATCTTAGCCTGAATTAATGCATATTTTATCTTTTACTTCTCATCCCATTTTCAAGTTCTAGCAACAGGTTCTTCTGAAACTCCTTCATGACTAATGAAGCTCCCACTCAAAACTGTCATGTTTCTGCCTCCTTCCAACAAAACCTGATGCACATATGTCTCAATTTAAATGAATTTTTAATGGCAGAGTTCCTATGATCTGCATCAACCAGGTGTGACTACATTCAACTTCAAACTCACACTGTGCAGCACTCTTGGCGATGTTTAAGAAAGAGCAAAAGGTTGGTGAAATGTAGAAAAGTGTGGTGGTTCTGTTTGGTATTCTGAGTATTGTTGTGACATAACACAGGTGCAGCAAAAATTATATGAAAACAGAATCAGGTGTTGTAGTTTAATCTCGCCTGTGGATTCAGTGATGTTTCTGTATGAATGAGTACAGCTGGGCAGGTGTGTGTGTGTGTGTGTGTGTGTGTGTGTGTGTGTGTGTGTGTGTGTGTGTGTGTGTGTGTGTGTGTGCGTGCGTGTGTGCGTGCCTCTGCTTGTGAACCTGTGATTCATTCACATGCGTGTCAAATATGATTGTATTCCTCACAGCAGGCAGGCTGAGGATAATTTGAATTAGCATATCGTCACACACACCATGCAATTTACTTCACATCTGCCTCTAAAATATATAAACACGCTCATCTTATTCGTCGCTGATGTTTACCTTAATCTCAGTAAATCCCTTTAAAATGATGCACAATGTTTTCAGCATGCAGAATGAAGAACGTGTTAGTTTTACTTCTGCAACCAGGAACTCACAGTGCACTTCGATTTGCAAGCTTGTAAATGGAATCTACAATAATTCTTTATTGCGTTTCCTCATGCTTCTCGATCTTCTTGTGCTCCTTCTTTCCGATGTTACTGTCAGCTGGGATCGCCACATGTATCACTCCTGCCCTCTTCTGCTTCTTGTTAACTACCAGTCTGGCTGTACAGGATCTTAGCTCTTGTTCTCAACCACTTTCGGAGGTGTATCCCACTGCTTCTTAGGGATTTATAATCCATGCTTGGTACAGATGTTTCTGCACAACATCCCAGCCACTTGGTTCTGCCTCTCAGTATATGCAGTTTATAATGCATCTTATTCTCTCCTACTATGTGCTGAGTTGTCTCAGGGGCATCGTTGCATAGCCTTCACCTTGGGTTCCTGTCTCCCGTGGTAGACCCCTGCCTCTATGGATCTGGTGCTTAGGGCCTGTTCTGGTGCTGTTCTAGCCACTGGTCGAATTTCTTGATGTCAGCCACTTTCTCTGTCTGCCAATGATACATCCCATGGAGCAGCTTGGTCCACAATATTTTCTCTTCCTCCTCATCACACTCTGTCTTCTGCTGCCTGAGGCACTCTCTCAGCAGTTCATCGTGGGGAGCTGCCTCCCTAATGTATTCATGGATGCTCCTTGTTTGATCCTGGATTGTGGCTCTGACACTCAGTAATCCTTGCCACCCTCTTTTAGTTGCAATTCGAGTCTCAGGGTGTCTCTCTCTGTCTATGTGTGTGTGTGTGTGTGTGTGTGTGTGTGTGTGTGTGTGTGTGTGTGTGTGTGTGTGTGTGTGTGTGTGTGTGTGTGTGTGTGTGTGTGTCTGTGGGTGTGTGTGTGTGGGTGTGTGTGCTGCCCTCTTCTCAAACACATTGTCTCCACCTAGTGGGGGCTGTATTTTTTTTAACCCATTTTAAACCTACTGTAATATATATTTTAATTACAGATTGTTTGTTAATATCAAATTTGGTTGTGATACAATTTTTTGTGAATGGTAATTCCCATTATGTGTTAACATAAAACTACTTACTTTTATATGGAGAGAAGCTCATCCACCGGTACAAGGGTCCATACTGGGCCCACTTCTGTTTATCTTATATGTTAAAGTTCTGTCATCCATATGCCCTGAGACACCCAGATGTACATTGATGACACTGTTACATATGTATACAACAACACAAATAGCCAAGTTGCCTCCATCCTGACGAATATCATGGCCCATGTTACTGAAGTACTGCTATCTACAGATAAATGTGTCAAAAACCACGAGTACGTATTTCACAGAAAATACTGCAATGCAGATGTTAAACACATATTCAATTATTCAAACAGCAGGTTTGGTACACAGTCAAATACAGTCTGGCAAATTTCACATTCATAAGTTATTGCATGGAAACCCAGCCTGTTACAATGTGCATGAGTGATATGATCATATCCCCCATAACCTACTGTTTAACAAGCTGGGCTCAGGCAAATAGTTCAAGCTTGAGGCCACTAGAAGCATTATATAAACAAACCATGAATCCCTTTATAAGAAATAAGTCTCATCTATAAAATTATTCATGGAATGGCTTCTCCCCTATACAGTTGCTTTGTTAGGCAACAAATAAGCACCAGTCAGATTACAAGAGGAGTCACAAGAGGAAACTGCATTATCCCACAAAGAAAATCTGCTTTCAGGCAATCTGCCTTTTCAATTAAAGCAGCACATGACAGAAATGCTGTCCACATCAGGGACCTCACCACTTTCAGCTACTTCTCTAGACAGTTAAGAGCATGGCTTAAAAGCCATCAAATCTGTCAGCATTAGTGTGGATGCCTTCATCATTAGGCAAACGTCTGTTAATATACAACTTGTTGCTAATCTGCCCTGTTGACTGATCTCATGTTACTAGTTACTGTCTTTGCTTGTATCTGTTTGTTTATGTCTGTTTTTCAATTGTGATTTTCAAAGGCTCATAAAACAACATTCAAACAACATGACAGGAATCCTTCACCATGAAACAACTACGATGAAAAATGAGAATTTAAGTTATATTGTATTATGAGTTATATTTGTATATTCTATCAATATTTATATCATATATGTCTATATAAGATTATTAAATGGTGTATGCAATGATGTCTACTCTGCCACTAACACAAGCTTCTCACAGCGACTTTCATTTATTTGTTCCAGAGCAGCACTTGTTTCACATTCTGCTCCAGTCGGCTCCTTCTTCCTCCTCCAGTATAATTGCCCTAATTCACTGGTGCATCTTCAGCGCTGGTGCAAAATTTGTTGGCTATTGATTACCGTGGTAACAGGTCACAGCCGTGGGGAGCGGCTGGGATTGGATTAAAAAAAACAAACATTGATCAGGGGCTAAACAGCAGTGCTGTCAGGAGGTAGGGCTTTAACAGAGTGGAAAGAAAACCGAAGCAGGGGGATAATAGATGTTTTATACACATGAAGGGCTATTTCAAGTATAAAGATGGCTGTAACGGAGGGAAAGACAAAACCAATACATAAGGGGGAGATATTCATGAATGTTGGATTGTAAAACTAGTCATTCTTGATAATAAATGTGCTTCCATGCAGGGCTGCAAAGCAGTAATAACATGTCTTAATATCTTGTGAAACACATCCAAAAGTGAGTGGGCTACCTGTTATTTCACCGTCTCAGGCAGATATCTATATTTAATCAATAGGATCTCGCAAGAGCTTGTTATGAAGCTGCCACTCAAAGCTAGTTTTTCTGCCGTCTTGGCCATAAAAACCTAAAGCTGATCTCAAGTGAGGCTATTAATAACTTTACTTAGAACAGTGAAAGCTAAGTCTAAATTGATTTGACAATGGATTTCGCCAATCTCCAAATCACTCAATAGATGTCCAGGTTTTAATGCTACAACATGAGTATCAGCTTTGTTTCAAAGAAAAGAAAACCACCATTTGATCAATTTGATTTGTATGGAAAACATGGCTACTGGTCATAGCTTTTCAATAAATCACCAATTATTCTGATGAGTACAGTCACAGCAGTGAAAGCCATTAACCACGCTAACCATTCCTTCATAGTACCATCAGTCTGTGCTCCATGATTCAGAGCGTGGTCTCCAGTCATGCTGGGCCTGTTAGCTTCCTGCTAATTTCAAATGTGTCCGGCTAGCACTCATCACAACAAGGATTTGTCAGACGCTCTAAAAGGCCTCTTTTGAAATGACTCCACCTGCTATTTCTTTGTGACAAACTGTCGGAGCGTTTGGTGTTTCCACTCAAAGAGCAAGCATGGGGGGGGGGGGGGGGGGGGTAAGCTTGTTCACACTCGGAACAAGCTTACTCTTTAAAGAAACTTTCTATGATGTGAGAAGGTAACAACTGAGGAGCAGAGCTGAGAGAAGGTTTTATCCTCTTTATGTGGGAAAGCTGTGGAAAAGCACTGCTCCATGTTTGAAACAAATTTCCCACTGGGTGCGTGAGGGAACAGCAGCGACAACTCGCCTCGACACGAGTTTGATATAACAACTCTCCCTTTCTCCTGTCTCTTTCGGAGTGTAGCAGAGTGTTCAAGGACAATGATGGGGATTCACCTTCGCGATCTGCACTGGTTGTGGTGTGGAGACGTCAGATGAAGGACAGGGCAAAGAGAAAAGAGTGGCGGTGGGGGCTTTCTCCTTCACTGACCTGGTCTGAGCGTGTTTAAACAAGAACACGGGCTGAGGATCAAACTGAGCCTCTCGGAAGCAGAGCCAACCACTGCTCTGTGTGAAAGCTGCAGGGGCGTCCTGCTGCAGCCCCCGAAACACCACAGAACAAGGAGGGAAACAACACTGGGAGAATCTGTGGGCATGCAGTATGTCCACTGGATAAAATGTACAAGGTTGATATTAGTTTTGCCTTGAAAAGATTAGAGAAGTGAATAAAGATCTAGAAAACAGAGAGGGGGAACATCCAGGGACAACATCCAAACTGCTTTATATTCTGCTATGAGCAATAGCTGAAATAAAAAAAAATTGAAATCAATGCGCTATTACTCATTCTGTTGTATTACTATGTTTATGTTCAGGAGGCTGACCACAACAGTTTCTACAAGTAAAAAGTCACATTAATCAAAATGAATGGAAAGAAAAAGCAATGTATTACCCTGATTTCAAATCAGTGTGAAACAAAAATAAAACAAAATGGGATAATTTGCTAATCCGTTCTGACATGAACTCAATTGAAAAGAAGGCAATCTACAGCTCTGACGCTGTGGAAAATGTAAGCAAAAACACAATTAAATCATTTAGGGGCATCCTCAAAGGCCACAATACTGCATTACATACAGCAGTGTGGTAGTTCAAATTAGAACTAGTAAGTTGGCCAGTAAAGTGTTTGTAATGGACATTTTGGCTGCAAATGTTACTGTCGCCTTCGTTTTCTCTTTTGAATATGTTTGACTTGGCCAAAACTATGAATAAATGAGTCAACTTGTAATAAGCTGTAATAAACCTTCTGGTATATACATCCAAAACAAGTTGCACCACTGAGTCTGTACCATGCACTGCATATGCTGTCAATACAGTGTGCTTGTGTTAGCATTCACAGACAAAGTAAACATGGCATCCTACACGGGGGGGTGTTAAACTCACCCTGCCTTGGTGGTCTTAATAGCAGGGGGGGGAATTAAAAAGGGAAGGAAAGCAGTGAAGGACAAATGAACTGTGAGATTGATGGAAGGAAGGAGGACTGGAAGGAGGGCAGGATTAGCAGCTCAGTGTTCAGTCACCTGCTGGGTATGTAATTGGTGGGGAGGAAAAGGCGCGGCCTTTTGCTGCTGCCAGTCAGTCTTTATCCACTGCTTTCCACTCTAGTCGCCCTGTTCTCTGGGGGGTTTATACATTTCTCAGACATCAAACTGTGCTAATGCAACATACAGTGCTTTAAATGCATTTCTACTGATATATTTTTTGTCTGTCCAGTATTCTGCACCTACAGTGAAACACACCTGACTGTCACTCATTTTTATTTTTCTTTCCTCACACGTCATTGTTGCCACGGGAGTGCTACAAAAACCTAGTCATCTACTGTTGTTGGTTAAAATATAATGTGTGTCCCTGACATTGTGAAATGAGTCACTGAGTGCCATTAGCAGCATTATCAACCTTTACCGCTGCTTTGGGTGGTAACAGCCTGGCTGGCTTGCTTATTTACAGGATTTTTAATTTATATATTTGTTTATTTTTGTGCTGTTGCTCATGTTTCATTTCACCTGGAATAGTCGTAGGAAAGCGTCAGAGATCTGTAATGTAATGTAAGAGAGACCAGAATTAAGTGATGCCTTGGGGAGGGCCTTAATAAACATTCTTAATTTAAATTATCTCCTCTTGTATGATGTATAATGATTCTACAGCTCACTGAATTAACTGATCATTACTTCATCTCAATCAAACCATTAAAATATTGTCAGTCTCTGTGGATCTATCCTTTCTAAGTAAGGTTTATTGTGTGAGCTGGCATTATGAATTCATTTGAGAGAGTTTGTCTCCATTCAAGATGTAGAGCCAACATTACAGAGCAAAACACCTCTAAAAACGTAGCTAATTATGCATGCACACACACTGCATGTACACACACACTCACACATTTATTCAAGTTAAACAAACTCCGCATTATTTGATGTCCTGTAGTGAGCATTAGTATTCTCTCAAACACACACCAAGCAGGAAGCATCATCTGACAAATCCCTCTGCACGTCCTCATCCCTGGGGGGCTGGTGTCTAAATAAACATTACAACAGTCTCCATGGGGATTAGCCTAATGTGCAGTGGTGTAGCACCAGTGATATGTCGCTTTAATTGTTCCCTAAATTAAACACGCAGCGGTTTATCTTCAAATCTCATAAATCTCATAATCCTTCCTCACTCTCCGTTGCGTTTTATCAATCAATGATGAAAAGCCCCCCCCCCCAACTCCTTAAATAAATCTTCCTTATGAATTTCCAAAAAGCTCCCTTCTCTTCCTTCCACCTGCACTCATAACTTGAGCGACTTTGTAAGACAAAGTGCATCTGATCGCAAGTTTGCACACACACGCCATTTTTCATCAGTGGAGGTAATTTATTAGCCAATTAGGAATGATGAAAGCACACAGTTCTGGAGTCAGTGATTACTGCCTCTGTGCAATGATGAAATTTATCATTCTTACTGAGAAGCTGAGAGGATGTGTTTCCTCGCATAAGCAATACAGAAAACGCTGGAGGCTGCTGGAGGGGAATCGAAACGACAACCATTAATTCCTTTCCTCTCCCTCCTAGATGTTGTATTCAGTCTACGCCACCACGAGGGCTTTTCCCGAGCAGCGGGGAAATAAATGACTTCAGAATTCAGCTGTGGCTGCGCTGCTTAAAGAGTTTAGATTTAAGCCTCAAAGTTCTCTGACTTTAGCTTTTATTCTACTGGTTTGCTGTTATATTTACAGTCACAGGCCAGATCCTCCAGAAGTGGGAGCCCGCAGAGGTGAGTCCATCAGCGGACCTAAAGGCCAGACTGAACCTCCTTCGCCTCCACAGATAAGACTGAGTCAAACATTTAGACCAAGAAGTCACCCAGAAGTGCACAAGAACCAACGATAAACCAGTTTAAAAAAACTAGTAAATAGTAATGTTTCCTTAAATTATACTTGTATACAACTAATCTGCAACAGCAAATATGTGGGAAATATAAGGCTGACTGGACTGCATTTTCTATCAACATAATGTGGAAACGCTGTTAATTAACGTCATCTGGCAATGTAACAAAAACGATGCTGATCATATCAGCAAAATTATCAATGTATTATATTTGTTCTCTGACCACACGATACGACATCTACTTGCATAGCATTATTAAACTTTCTGATGGCGGTGCTTCAGCACTGAGAGCACATGGTTAAGGTTGGGATCATGGTCAGGGTCTGGTTTGATACAGAAGAAGCCTGCAGCGACTTGATGCACAAGATACCTGTGAAATTTTTCAACACTGGCCCAAACCCCACAATGCATAACCCATCCACAGATGGGACTCATTTTTCTCACTTTCAAAGGCTCATTTCAGTCTGGAAATGCAGTGAAGTTAGATGCGAAGTCCCCAGTGGGAGTGAATTCCAGACTCATGGAGAAGTCATTGGCAAAAAAGCCCCTCAAACCCTCAGCTCAAGATTGTCATGAAGATGGCATGTGATAACAGGTGGGTGGTGGGTAGGGACCCTCTGATCCAATCTACGGAATTAATGTTGCCAGTGATGACTAAGTGACCAATGTTTTCATCAATGTTTCATAAGTTTCAGTTTTCAGATTTCATTCATTGACAAGTAAAGATACCACTGATACCCACTCATTACATGCGTGTGCTTCACTACTTATATGAAGGCCATGATGACAGCGGTCAGCTAACATTAAAAATAAAGCTAATGTAGATGGGAAACTGGGAGAACACTGGTGGACTTGTCAACACACTCCTCAGGCTCTGAGCCATACATTCAACAAGTATTTTAACATAATCGTATTTCTTTTTGTCAAACTCTGATTTTAGATTAAGATATTTAGACTAATATAGACTAAGATTAAGAACCTTTCATGCTCGTATATGAAAGCCATCATTTGATCCAGCAGTTGTGTCTTCAGAACTCTGCATGTCTTGACCAAATACATCAGCTACAGTGAGGATGGCTTTATTAATAACAGCAATTTAGACTGCGTCACCACAGAAAATACTGTAACCCAAGATAACAAGCTGAAACCCTGACCATACCATCAACAAACACCACCATTTAAATGCTAAAGTGGCAGTTTATAAAAGGCCTCTTTGTTACATTACAGCACCCAGCATCATTTGCATCTGAAAAATTCTCCAGAGCTCTTACCTGAGGAATGTTGAAGAAGGTCAGACAGAGGGCACACATGTAAAAAAAAAAAGCAGAGAGAAGAGAGACAAAATCATCAGTGGAAGGTCAAACTGTGTATGAAATCACCCCACAAGAAGAAATCATCCATATGTCAGCCTCCCATAGAGTTCAACACCTGTCACCCCAATAGGATTGAATAGCATTTAGTAGGCGGAAACACAGATGCTGAAAGGCCTCGCTTGAACGCAATGAGCCTTGCATGTGGAGTCGCCTGCCTCAGTCATTAGCCATTACTCCCATTTGAAAGAGGTCGATGAAGCAGCAATCCCAGTACATCACGCCCGCTGTATTAAACCGCATGTCCTTCACAAGCAGCCGTACCTGACAGGGCTCATGATTTCACTGTGTATTTAGCCTAATAACTTAACTGATGAGGGTGCAGAGGCCCGAGACACGAGCGAGGATTTTCTGGCTCATTTTTGTGCGATCTTTCATACCCACACAGTGGATGGTTTGAGGCAGCCGTAAGCCGCGGAGAGGAGAATCACTGCTATTCATCACTAGAAGTGCCGAACACTCAAGAGATGAGAAGAGATGCAAAGTGAATGAATGACTGAGATGCATGTGTGTCTGTGAATCATTCTCTGCAGTCGAGCTATTCCGTTTTAGATTCCTGTTTTGTTGTTGTTGTTTTTTTGTTTGTTTTTTTCGTGACAGCTTCTTTGCCACAGAGGGATGATATGACAAGGCAGGATTGAGGGGATAAATTCCTAAAGAGGTATGCGTCAAACAAAGATAAGTGGGAGAGGAAGATTTGCCGACAGGGGGATATTTTTCAATAAAAACAGAAAGGAAGGGGGTGGATTTTCTGGCATCTTTTATCAGGGCAGAATGAGAATTATTGCAGTGTACTCAGACAGACATAAAGCACTTACCAACAATGCTTCATCCTCATGCAAAGTGAAGTGGAAATGCCCTGACTCACTCTGAGGAAAAGAAATCTCTGTATAGCTGCTCTGCAGGCTGGAAGTATGAAATTTTTACACACTTTTAAACTTTTGACTTTTGAGGAACATGAAACTATTCGGGGGAACTGAATTCAATTAAATCTGTTTAATTTACATTAGAATTTGGAGTTTGTGTCTCACAATATACGAGGAATGTTACTGAGCAGCCAAAACCCTTGAGTCTCACATTAATGGCATCACAGTGCAAACTTTCTGAAGTGACAGACAAAACTGGCGTGACAGAGAAAAAGGAAGAAGAAAAGAGGGCCCCAAAGCAGAGAATGTGTCTGCGTTCATTTTATATTCCAGGTATATGAAAAAAAGAGTAGAATGTGAGGAAAATGTTAGCATTCATCATCACATTTGCCATCTTTGTGTCAAATACACAGCGAGACCCATGCATATTCTTTTTCATTGTCGTTATAAGCCACCAACATGAACCCCAGGCCAATAGCAGAAAAATCAATAAGTCTTAGCTAGGAATGCCATTTATTTTCAAAATATCTTAGTCTACTCAGAAATGCCATCCTTTGGCATGTAAGTTTGGGTTAGGTCCTCATCATGCAGCATTATACTTGTGCAAATCTGGTGATTATGAGGAAAGATCTGAAGTTCAAGTAGAACTTTTTTCCAAGCAGATTTGTGGACATATACACTCAATGGAGCAATGGACAGCTACAATATCAGATTTTAAACTTTAAAACAATCACTATCTGCTGACAGGCTGTGCGGTGGCTTTGAGACTGAACACAAAAACTCAGGTTTTGTCAAATACGTAAAGAAAATATGACATTCCTAGCAAATCATCTTTGGCCCACTGTTATTCACCCAGACAAAGTTCAGCTAAAGTTCAACCACAGTCAACCTCCTCCATTTCTGTCCTCTGTTTCCAACACTCCCGCAATCACTCCATTCCTCCTGTCCCACAGCCTCTCTCCAGCAGCCTTGTCGGTTCTGAAATATTTAACAGAACACAGCCACCACTTGCCCTCAAAAGCCAAAAGGAAAATAAAGTGTTGCACACTTTTGCTCCGTCGGTCACACGGCAAAGTTGTTTCATAAAGTGGAGAAAGGCAGAAAATATTTCCTTATGAGTTTACGGATTATCGAGCTGCCATCTGGAAAACACTGTTTTACTATTAATTGAATCAAAATGTCACAAACTGATCGCCATCTATTTGCAGGCTCTTCCCAGAAATGTTACAAATCACTCAAACATCTGAATTGTCAAGGTTTGACTTCCTCTCTCCTTTTTTTTCCTTCTCTTCCCCTAAAAGCATTTTTCATACGCGGGACAACTCAGCCATGACTTTCCAGACCTTGTTATCACCCTTTTCAGTGTCAATGCTAAAAGGCCTAATGGTCCTGACCTTCAAGATGAAAGCGGCATACACTATGAGCACATCCTGCTCACGAAAATTGAGAAGGCGAATGTACAAAATCTCACCTGAGCATTCTGGAGAAATGTTTTCTACCTTTGTACTATGTGAAAAAACCCAATACCGCAGCTTGGAAACACGGGGTCTGGGACTACACAGGCGTAGAGAATGTGTGTGCCCAACAAACAGCTCATTAATCTCTGGCCTGCCAGGCATGAGGGCCAATAAATTGCCCTCATATGAGGTATGCTCAAGCGTTACAAGTATTTCTGCCTGTCAACACGTAAAACATGCCATGTGTGAGGTGTTTGATGCTGTGTACTCATGGAACGTACATGAAGGTATGCGTGGGGTCGGGGTGTGCATCCGTGCCGGAGTGTTTAATCTTCAAAGGCTGTTATGACTGAGGATGTTGACAGGGAGAAGTTGAAAAGAGGAGGCTTTTCTTTCTAAGTCTTGCAGAGATTCAAATTGAGACCGAATGAGCGGAAACCAGGGCTGCAGTTTGACATAAAGTTGCCTAAATACAAAACTAGGGGGCCACCAGCTGGAAACACTGCTTATACTGTATCAAGCACCGGATAGGAAGAGAAGATTGCAAGTAGACTCTGCAAAGGGACACTGGGCTTACTTTGTAATTTAATATGATCAAAATCTAAATAAAAGTCAGAACTAGAATACTGTGCGTGTCAGCTCAAATCACCTAAGTAATTAGTTAAACCTAATAAAATTTGAAAAGATCGCTGAAATGAAATCAAAAGTAAGGAAGTCCTGACTGCTGGAGCGACAGCGGCCAAAAGCTTGCGCTGTTAAAGCACTGACCACACATCTCTGGAAAGGAGTCAACTGTGGAACCACAAAATGAATGAGCTGAAGCAGATTCTGTTAGCATGGCTGTGTCTTGGCTTTAATTTTACACCTGGTATTTTTAATGCATTTTAATTGCCCTCACTGAGATCAGATCCCTGTCCTCCAGAATGAAATCTGTGTGTGAGTAATTTGAGGTGGCAGCAAATCAGCCCCAGACTCCCTGAAAAATTCATGGCGTCTGGTTGAGTTGTTGAGTTCAAGGAAACTTTATAAACTTGGTGAAATGCTGTCTATGACAGCAATGATAGAAATGGGGATAAAATATACAAGGACAGACAGAGGAAAAACAGGACGATATGCAGATCTCGGCACGGCACAAATATAAAACTAAACACAGATGAAATAATAGTCACAATAATTAGAATAAGAATAATAAACACTGTGCAGTTTCTGTGGTTTAAATAAATATGCTTACTGACACACTCGGCTATGTGTTGTTGAAACAGACCAGAAGCTCAGTGATTTTTAATTAAATTAAAATACCATTGAGTTATTTGGCAATGAAAACCCTTGTGAAAAATGACCAGATAGCTAGAAACTTGATAAATACTAGAAATGGCTTCTAGTTCTTAGTTAGCTTCATCACATGGTGTAACAACAATCACCTGAAGCTCAACATCAGCAGAACCAATGAGCTGTGGTGACTACCATGCTTCAAATATGGAAGCTGCTGCAAAGAAGCAACAAACTGTAAAAGGTGGAGGCTTCACACATCTTCAACCCAACAGCACATGAGATCCATACAATCAGCACAGTCAGTATCTGATCACATGAGAAATATGGTCACAATCTCCTCTTCTGTTGTTCTTATGGTGTTGAATAATGGAAAAAAAAAGAACACTATGATGTCACAGTGAAGTTGGCCTTTCACCCTTTGGATATCAAATGCCATCACTGTGCAGTCACAGCGATCTTTGACCACCAAAACCTAATCAATGCATCCTTGAGTCCAAGTGGACGTTTGTGCCAAATCTGAAGAAATTGCCTCCAGATGTTCCTGAGATATCATGTTCAGGGGACGGAGGGACGGCCAAACTGAAGACAAAATAAGAATCTGACGAAAGATAATTGACATCTGAGTTGTGTCATAAAAAAAGTGTGTTGGATGTAAGGGTAGTTGTTTCTTTTATCTGGACCCAAAGATCTTTCTCACATTCTCGGAGCATCTTAAGCCTCTGTGAGGAGCCCCTCCCTTGTGATGACAACTTAGCAGCTTCTCAGCTGCGGAGAGGATGGATGGTTTTATCTGCTGAATAAATATTTAAAGTATAGACACAAACAAAAGTCGTTGTTTGATGGATGACTCAGCGAAAAAATTTGCAAAGCTGGCCTGACTCATCAACTTGTAGCCGATCCTGCTTTGATCACAGCATCGCTGGCCTGAAGGCCTCTTTAAAGATCTGATTCTGTCCAACAAAACAGAAAGTTTTGGAGAAGTTTTCCAGTGATCGCTTACTTTCATCTTTGCGCTAACAAGGATGCAAAATAATTTCCAATGACCTGACACTTATTTTGATAAACAAACCCATAAAAAAGATACTTGAAATGTTTTCTTAGAGCAACATTAACGGACAAGACAGAAGACCACGAATCTCCAAACCAGGACAATGGCTATAAATTGAATATATCACAGCTGTAATGCCGCCCCAGCTAATGAAGACATGTTGATTTAACGAGTCGTGCCCCTGTCTTGCATAGAGCTGAGCTGACTTTGCCAGATTAATGGGTACCTTGGATAGTGCTAATGGCTAATAATTCAGCACACTGCAATTTGCTTCTTTCTCTCATTTTTTTCTAATCGCTATCGTTGTTCCATCCGGCCTTGCATGCATCTCAGAGCATCCATCACAGCAGAGCTTGTGATTGTGCAGTTATGTTTGGGCTTTCAGTTTAGTAGTGATGGAATGGAACGTTTTCATTATCAAAAGAAGTAATTTCTTCTTTTTTTAAGTGTAATATTAACTACAGTAGGCCGTGTATTACTACTGAATGCTGTAGCTCTTTCTTGTAGAAGAAGCACTTTGTCAAACTGTAGACCTAAAAGACTAAAACTGGTTTTATTCCAATATTTTTCTTATTGTCGGCAAATCTCATGAAAAGACCAAAAGCAGCGATGTTGTGCAGCTTTCAGTACGTTCCAGCTCCTGCTACCATCTGTGGCAAACAAGGCCCCAGTGCACCTCATCAGGAATGCTTGTCTGATGGTCAAACATGTCGAGACACCCTTTCATTCACCCCTGCATTCTGTAAACATTCGAAACCGACAACCCAGCATTCACATCCACTTCACATAGTGATTGGCCAGCTGTGTGGAGATGAGAAAGTAAGCAGGGTTTGAACAGGTTTTGTTCATTGCACAACAATTTCTGTCACAATTCATGTTTGCAATCAAGTGCAACACAATGACTGTCTTCCAGGAGAGTTTCCCCCATGTTTAAAAGATAATGCATCGCCCTCTCTGTAATAGTGGTACTTCAACCTGTGGTGCAAACTGCTTCTTTTCTGGCACATCCTAGCCATTGGCCCCAAGACAACTGGTTGCTACTGAGCATGTAAAATGGTTGAAAAACTTTGAATGACTCTGATTATTTTCAGCTAAGGATTAATCCACATTTGGTTCATTCTATTGAATGTTTATGGCACCAGGACAGTGGTATGTCTGTTTGAGTCAAAATAAACTGCAGCGTGTGCCCATTGCGATGAATAAATGCTCAATAAACAGTGTGACTCATTGATGTGTTTTTCAGTGTTTTTGAACAATGGTGCTCAGGAATAAGATATATCAGGATTTGGACAGCATTCAATGGTGGTTTTGGTCCTTCATGAGATTTATTTGGTGGATATTTTTGAATAAAGCTGCGGGGCTTTCACTAAGCAACAAGCCTGGCAACAGTTGTTGTTCTGGTGCGAGAGTACACTAAATGAAAAGTCCAGCAGAAATCAGGTTATGTTACACCTCTGCTTAAAGCTGGCGACCAACCTGATATGAATAATTACAGGGCAATTTCTGATCTCACTGTCCTTTCAAGAATCTTGGAATAATTTTAATGGCTTTTGATACTATTGACCACCCATTCCTCATGAACACCTTACTGAGTGCTGTGGTTCCACAAACTGACTGTTAAACATGATAAGTTACATCTGAGCCACTCTTTGTGGGTGTTCTAGAGAACTGGTTTTGGGACCCCGGCCTATTAAAGCTTATGTTAACAACATTTGTGATAAGTTTAATTTCTGAAAATACCATCTATATACAGATGATATAGTCATGCATCCCTGTTGGCCCACCGCAGACATGACCCTTTCAGATCTGTAGGCTGATTTTAACAGCCTATAGAATGCTTTGCCTCACCATCCACCTTGGCCAAACTTGACCCTGTCTCATTCATCCCTCAGGTACGTCAGTCTTGGGACTCTATTTTCGACTCCGCCGCCGGTGCAGTGCAGGCTGCGCAGGCAGGCGCACGGCGCATTTGGTATTTTGGTAGACCGAGGCCTACAGAGGTGCGCCAGGATGGGCGTTGCGGCGCAGTAGGGGGAAGGTGTCGGCATAATGAGCCGGCGGCGTAAAAGTGCGCTGAAAGCTCGCCACCTCAGACCTGGTCAACTCTGTGCGCCGTCGGCACAAGTGGATTTTCGTAAACCAGCGGAGTCGTGCGCTCATGTCACCAATACCTCACAGTCAGGTTTCCACAGTGTCTGACATTTCACTGCGATCAATTATTAGCAACACCTGCAATTCAATGCAGAGTCAGCACATACAGTCAGACCTAAATTTATATATTTTGATCAGTATCTCATCTGACCACATCGAAAGCATGTTTGGCACGCGTAATGGTCACTAAACCTGACTGAATGTACACAGGTGAAACAGAGATGTCTGATGAACTGTGACTCAAATTGCCTGGTGACAAACGTGTATTCCACTTTCCCCGGGTCGGCACATGACTCGTTCATCCTGGTAATGTCTAGCATCCCTACAGTCTTTCAGGGGGACACACCCCTGGATGGGTGGCTGCTAGGTAATAACGGCTATCCACTGAAAACGTGATGACGCCATATATCACACCGTCAACAAGACGGCAGTGTGGTTTTAACGGTGTTTTCAGCAGTGCTCGGTCAGTCATCGAACGCACACTGCGATCAATAATTAGCAACAGTGACGATTTAATGCAGCTGCCTGAGTCAGCACATACAGTCAGACCTAAATTTATATATTTTGATCAGCATCTCATCTGCCGACATCGCAAGTGCGTTCGGCACGCATAATGGTCACTCACCCTGACTGAATGTACACAGGTGAAACAGGGATGAGAACTAATCGGTTAACGTTGCTGTGCCAACCAGAAACAGCCGTGGCATCCTACAGAGCATATATACTGCATCTATCTCAGAGCACTGAGAGACACAGAGAGACAGACACATGAAAAAACGTAAGTGATGATCGTTGTTGCCGGTTCGATCCCCGGGTCAGGCGGGGCCTTTCTGTGTGAAGTTTGCATGTTCTTCCCGTGCATGCGTGGGTTCTCTCCGGGTGCTCCGGCTTCCTCCCACAGACCAAAAACATGCTCATTAGGTTAATTGATGACTCTAAATTGTCCATAGGTGTCAGTGTGAGTGTGAGTGTGAATGTTTGTTTGTCCTTGCCTGTGGCCCTGCAATCGGCTGGCGACCGGTTCAGGGTGTACCCCGCCTCTCGCCCATTGTAGCTGGGATAGGCTCCAGCCCCCCGCAACCCCGAAAGGGATAGGCGGTATAGATAATGGATGGATGGATGATTGTTGTCCGCTATTACCCACGTCATTTCATTCCAAATACAAATGTTATCATTGTAATGCTTAACGTTATCTACAAAGATGGAGTACATCATTGCTTTGAGGAGGATGAGTAGGAGGAGGAAGATTTACCATCTAAGGACCTCATATTTAGACATCAGAATCAGAATCAGAAATCCTTTATTTATCCCCGAGGGGAAATTGTTTTTGTTGCAGTGCTCCTTACAAGAATAAAATTAGAATAAAATTAGAAAAGAACGAAAATAGAGAGAACTAAATATATAAAAAGCAAATATAAAAACAAAATATTTATATTGAGTATATATATATATATGTCAGGAGACATGAGTGACATCAGTCTCCTGGAAATGTGCCATGCGCCTCGCCAGCGGTGTTCTTAAAGGTGAGGCGAGGAGCTGCTGTGATTGGTGAAGATTTGACTCGGATGTGCCAAACCCACTCCACGCCTTCTCCCCTCCCTCTTTCCCAGTTGCGCCGCTGGGTGGGACTGAAATGAGAAGGAGGTGGAGATGCGCCGGCGGCTCAGC
Organism: Chaetodon trifascialis; assembly: GCF_039877785.1. Classification (NCBI taxonomy): domain Eukaryota; kingdom Metazoa; phylum Chordata; class Actinopteri; order Chaetodontiformes; family Chaetodontidae; genus Chaetodon; species Chaetodon trifascialis. Next base: position 15,974,800 of record NC_092078.1, on the reverse strand, counting down.
TCACGAAAATACCAAAGTCTGTGCCGCCACGCCCCATCGGCGCAGCGGACCTGAGTTTGCGCCGCGCCTGCGCCGCGCCGGTGGCGGAGTCGAAAATAGAGCCCAAGGTCTGTACCAGCTCTATATGGAAAGTGTCCTGAGACAACTTCTGATGTGATTTGGCGCTATACAAATAAAACTGAATTGAATTGAATTGAATTTACTTTGCATCCCTCACAACACTGGCACTCTATAAGATCTATCATGCAAATTTCCTACTTATTAATGGAAGTGATACATTCTAGCTACAGCTGTTTCAAATAACAAGCACAAGCCAAATTAATGCTGATTTGTTTGTTGCACTGCATTATAAAATTTATTTTTCATAGTACTGTGTTATTGTTTTTGATGTTCCCCTCCATCACCCTGACTTTCACAACTTTCTTTTCATCAATAGGGGTCCCATAACAAATATTTGCCCTCGGACCCCCTAACAAGTTGATCTTGCCATGCCTCTCTAAACTGGGGAATATTGTTATAGCAAGCTGCAGGTGTCCTGCAGCCTGCAAATGGAGCTCAGCCATCACCACAGTAAACAGATACCACTGTTTTCTCAATAGCAGTGGGAAAAAAAAGTCTGCCCCATGTTAGCACAGGTTGCATTGAGGGAAAACATATCTCTCTCATTGCTGAAATATAGTGACAAACAACAACAACAGTAAGCCCAGGGGGAGAGAAATGTGAAATTGATCAAACAAACACTATTATGGCTTGCGTAGAAGCTGCTATTCATTTTTCTCTCCACCACCTGGCATCCACAGCGAAACAAGGTGCTTTGCAGGTTTAAAAACAACTAACACAGGCGAAGCTTGCCATCAACAAAATGCTGATGTGTCTCCTCTGGTGAGATGACAATGAGACAAACCGATTCAGTGTCTAAAGCCTTTGTTGGGAGAGAGAGTCACAGGAATAGAGCTGGATGTAAAATCGAATTATGCTCAGCAGCTTGCTCTTTCAAAGGAAGATTAAATAAATGGGTAAGAGGTGACTCAAAGAGAGGAGGGAGCAAGCTGCACTACATGCCATGACCATATGTTGCTAAGAAGTCCTATTCCATGACATTCACAAATGAGAACTTCAAAAGCTATATCCCTTTACCCATTTTCAAGCCTATTCATTAGGTCCTGGTGGGTTTCAAACAGCTTGCAGAAAGGGCTTCATAAATGGATATCTTTATGACAAAATTCAAATTCCAAATCTCATTCACCTTGCAATGCCTTTATTTGAGGAGGAAAATGTAGAATAAATGAGATACAAGGAGACATTTTAACTCCTGCATTTGGGGATGAGATCATATTTTCTTGGCCACTAATAAAACAGCTTGAAAAGAGTGCTTCATTGTGTGAGTCACACTGAAATGAGGCAGAGGGTGTTATGATGACTTTAATCAGCAGTACAGAGCAATAAAGACTGATGCATCAAATACTGGATGAGGGAAACGACATCCATGTACATTCACTAAATGTGGTATCAACCAAGGATAGAGCACTAAAAATCTATTTGTGCTGCTTGTTTATGGCTTAGCATCACTTTATCCTGTTTAACTTGAAGGACATGAAGACATTTTCTAGTGTTGAGTGTTCATTAAGACACCAATGCTGGAAAGCAATTCCAGTTCAGTTATTGACCTGTGGAAAACACGAGACCATACTGTAAGAACGCAGGGTGTATCAGCAGGTAAATCTAGCTAAATAGAGACATCTTTATTTGTGATTTACTAACATAAATCTGTATTCCGTGTATGTATTTTATGTCATCAAGTCTTTTTGGCACATGATAGCCACCACCCTAAAAACAGAGGCTGCTTTCTTTATATCTCAGTTCGTCTGTAAGTGACAACATCTAAGAAGTGAAAACTAAAAAAGGTATGAGTTTCTAACAGCAAATCAGCATTGAATAATGTAAAAAACTGCTACAGCTGTGGTCTCTTACATGGGTTGAAACTTTCAAGCATGTTAGATGGCCACACCCGATTTTGCTCTGCAACTCTACCGTTTTGGTTCAGTCCCACAGCTCTCATCAGCTGGCAGTTGTTTTCAGTGAAAAAGCTCTGATGAACACTATGCACACTACCTGCCCGGCACCAAACAGCAGACAGACCTATTAAACCTAGAAAATGTGATGACATGCCAATGCTCTGTTTAAAAAAAAATGATTAAAAAAAAAAAAAAAAAAAAAAAAAAGAGCACACAAAGTGACTTCTGTAGTCAGTGGGAAGACAAATGACCCCACGTAATATGATAGACCCTGTAATTCCCTCTCAACCTGTGCATTTTGATAAGAGCCTGTCATAAATAGGAAAACCTCTGCCAATCATATCTAAGCATTACTGCCAGTCCTAATAAGCTTCAGAGTGTCCACCTGTCAATCAGTCCCAGTGGTGGAAACTGGGGAGAAGCTATGCTGGCCAACAAACAATCATCCATCAGTCAGTCACATTCGGAATCATACGCCAACAGGGCAGTGCTATGAAAGACATACGCTGCTCAGCAGTGGACAGAGGAAAATGTCGCAATAGAAGTAAAGCCACATGAAATGCAATAAAACAGTGTTACATAACGAAAGGATGGGTTATTTAATGGTGTCTGCATGGGGACTGACAAACATGAGGCTGTTCAAGTTCATCTTGCTTCCCAGAGTAGATGTGTACACAGCTCCCCACATCAACTACCACACCAATATTCAGCCACCTTTGAACTGCTCCAAACAGATCCATGTATCTGTCATTTACTCCAAAATGGTGTTTGCAGATGCTGAGCCCTATGATAATCCCAGTAAATATGTGATGCAGCCTGATCCCCAGACAGACGCCTGACCGCGGTCTGCAGACGTCAGCACTGCTGGGAAATACTCCCAGTCTCCTCCCTCTCGCACACACACACATTTACACACAGGTCAAACATTGACAAAAGCTCTGTCCGTCCCCAAGCTGTGTGACTGTGAGTGCGCTTATCGCACTCCTTGGAAGCCAAAGTGTGGCTGAATACACACCTCGCCTGTCAGATTTACATCTGCAGAGGGAGCTGTATGTTCCCAGGTCATATTTCTTTCTCTTCCACACAAACACACACTGTTGGAGCGCACTGCTCGCCTTTCAAGTAGCTTTGCCTCATTGCCTGCATGCTGAACACAAGCTGCCACTATTCTGTTGTCTGTCGGGAAAAATCTCCAGGCCTCCGACATCTGAGAGAAGCAACAATCTGCATGTAGAGAAGCTTCACGCTGTAAACCGCACAAGCAAGCCTGTGGGTTACACTTGTTATCAATCGATACATGATAGAATATGAGACGGAGCAGAGCAACCGATAACACTTTTTATGTCAATGATCATGAAGAGGATTTATTTATCTCCACAGAATGTCTTTCAGCAATAAGCACTGCCATTCATTTCATACATATATTCAGTCAGATTTCACGTTTGAATTTGATAATTCAGGCTCTGCTTTGTGAGCCGTGCCATCACCATTGGCGTCGCTTATGATGATGCTCGAGACATCTCGGCCGTCTCACTAAACAAGTGTTTCCTTCATTCCTCCCTCCTTGCATCCCTCCCTCGTGTTGAATGTGGGAACGACCGACATGAGGAAAAGATGCACGTGGGGGAAACAAGGAGACAATGTGACAAACGAGAAGCACCTGGTTTATCTTCAGATGTGTTCCATGACCACAAACGCACCGCTGGACCGGAGAGTAATGCTTAGAGGCTACTGAGGCTTTGTTTGATGGCAGCTGTTTAGTTTTGAACCACATTAAAGTTTTGGGTGCTCTGCTCGAAACACAAACATTTCAGGCACATTCTGTCTTCCAACACGATCTGCCGGATCAGACCTTAAAGGTTCTTAAACAACATTACTTTGTCTACGAGTTGCACTATTTTTCAAATGTATCAATAATATCAAGTCTTTGACAAGTTGTAAAAGAGGTTTTTTTTTTTTTTTTCTATATAGACACTTTGAAAGTGCCTCAGCTCGTGCAAAAGAATTTATGCTAATCCACAGATGAAGGACTCTACTTCATGAATGTACAATTAAGAGAGAAGAGGAAAAGAAGAGGCTCTGGAAGAAACTAACATAAATAATTGAGTTTCAAATCAGTGCGCCACTGTCTGGACTGACACAAAGCGAGAAGTTGTTTTGTGGATGGATGAGTGATTTTTGACCTCTACTTAACCCACTGTTATAAACAGCAGGAGCCGCTGCATCGAGGCAAAAAGTTCCACTGGCTCTCATTAATTGCTCTTCTATAGAGGTTAATGGCTCAGTGCGGTGCTCAAGAACACATGGACAGCTGTTTAAAGAGCACAGTGTTACATAGTTTATTTATGCTAAAACATTTTCACAGCAGGGGTTCAAACTGACAACGTTCAGCTTATTGCTCCCGACTTCTCTCCTCTTGACTTAATCGTACACTGAAGATTTCAACTCTAATTCAAACATTGTTACTGTTTTCAATTCCATTAACCACTGTGTAGTTTAAGACAGCACAGAACACTTTTACCGTAATGCCTCTCAAACGAAAGCAGGCTGAACCCGTCTGAAGGCAACAATCAATAATTCAGAAGTGGCTGCTCTGTCATGTTATTACCATCCGCCTCATGTTCGAGGCTGGTTGGAGTGGAATACGGCTGATTTTAGGGGTCAAGGTAAGGGTGAAAAACATACTGTTGCCTCCAACCCTTCGATTTATTTTTTAGGCACCACAAACGTATTCTGCATGTCTACAAAATATTTGCTTTTAGACTCTTTGTGACGTAGTGTCTGTTCACAGGAGGAGTAGAACTGCCGTGGCTGGGAAGCTAACCATTAACATGCTATTGACAAGGGTTCCTGGAGCTTCTCTTTCCTCTGTTCTGTTTACTTCCCCCTGGTATTTTTAACCATTGTTCACCACAAACAGCATTTTGTTCAATAAAAAATAAATTAACTCAGTCACTAATGGGACAATAATTTCAGACAGTCCATTGAAATGATGTATTTGTACCATGAAGTCCAGTCCCACCATTACCTGCAAACCATTCCTCTTTTGTGGAGCAGCTTTTACTCCATCAGAGGAACTTTACTGAACGGTGCAGCAAAGCTAATAAGCTACAATAGCTTATTCCATTTTGGACTGTCAAGGTCTCCATTGCCTCAAAGCTCAATACTCCCAAGACTGTTGATCAAATTCGTAGATCAAAGTTCACCAAAGTTGATTTACTTTGGCCCCATGAGGGAATCCACTAATCACAGTGATTGAAACGAACTGGATTAAAATGCTGGTGTGACCAAGCCCTTATGAGGACTGATGGCTTCAGCTTGGCTTAATGACTGACTGACTGACTCCCCATTCCGCGCAGGAAGGTCGATGACGAAGAGTCTCACTGTTGTTTTTCACCCCTTTCTAATCCACACAACTACTCCATTTTAAAGAAGCATAATGCAAATAACACATGACTCTCAGTTTATATTGGCAGGCAGTAGCGACTGCAATCGCACTGACAAGTGCCTGGCACAGCCACCCCATCTCATTGATCAAACATGGCCTGCCATTGGCACCATCTCTGAAGTCAAATATTCACAATGTAGACAAATTAGAGCGGAGATCCAACAATAGAGAGCAGGCTATCAATCCCCATACAAAACAGTGATAACCTTTTAGCTTTTTTTTTTTTTTTTGGCTTTAGTTTTTGGCCTTCCTTAGTCTTTCTGAAAAGCTCATCAATTGTTCCATCCACCATTGCTTATGTGGGAACTGGCAAATTGGAAGTGGCTGGAAATACCAATAGTTGGAAAACATAATTTCTGGCCTGTGCAAAGCAGATATAGTATTAGATGGAAGTTAAAAAGCCGCAAGACTCTTTGTCATTTGTGATTAGTGGTGAGAAGTATAATGGAACCACAGCAAATACACAGAGCCCCAACAAAAGTGTACTTTAGAAACAAACTACCAATGTTTATAGTCTATAAACACCTTCATTTTGCAGATATTGATTGATTGCTGAGGACTTCAGATGAACTTTAAATTTAATTCCCATCTACAGCAATGACATCTTTTCTCATTCCTTTGCCTTTTGTTTTAGCCGGCATGAGCTCTTATTAGATTATTAGGAACTGACACAAATTCCCAAGAACAAAGACGAACAGCAGCGTTGACACAGTTCCCTGCTGCTCAAAGCGAGAGGTTATATTTTGGTTTGGAGGCTGCTACATGCCTTGAGGCGGGCGGCTGTGTGTCTGGAGATTGGGTTTAATTGGGAAGCGGTGACCTTTTCCACCAGAGAAAACACACACAGAAGCTGTAAAACACACATTAAGAGTCAGAGTAGGTTTCTATCGAGTCGGGACAGACACGGACTCACAGCGTTGTGATTTGACAAAGAAATTAATTAAAAGGATAGATACTGTTGCGCGGGTAATTTCTGATTCATGTTAATACGCATAAAGGGCAAGTCCCCCCTCTATCTCACTTTTACTGCAACACTCCTCTTTGATTTTGTATCTCTGCATCCACTTTTTCTCTGTCACTTTGCATTATGAATTGTCTCATCCTTGCATTCTCCATTACTGAGATGCCATGCAACTGTATTTCAAATATTCCTGAAATTATTTAGGCATTCATATTTAAAGGAAAAAATCTAAATTGTCAACTGTAATTTTCAGTCAGTGCCACAAAGGCGCTTTTTAAAATGAGTACATCAGAATTTATTTTGAGATACGAGGAATTGGCATGAAAGTGCAGACATGTCGGATCAGGCATGTTGGATTGCTTCAGTGATTTCAGATTAAAGATGGGCCCCAGTGCAAGATTATTCATGGGGCCTCTTCACTTTGAGACATATGCACAAGCAATGCAAACACACACTATACTACAAATAACACTTACCAGGCATTACTCTCCAAGGACATAGAATCTGATATACTGAAATATTCTATGGTTAATGATGTTGATGTAGTGATGGTTCCCCATGGTGTTGCACAGTCTTTGAGGATTTTGAGGATAAAGGTTCAAACCATAATCACAGAGTTTTCATGTAAATTGAAACATCTAAAAGACACCAAAATTCAGTTTTTCCCTAATTAACAGTTGTGCAAATATTGGTTGGTTCATGGAAATAAACAGCTGGTGGTGTTATTTTCCAGTCAGGTGCCATTAAATGACTGCAGAGGATGAGGACAACGCAATTAAAAGAGCACCAGAGAAAAAAATCATTATGGAAATACGGCATTGATGTTTCGAGTTTTTTTTATTATTAGTATTATTGTCTGCATTTCACTAAGGTTTTTTTTATAAGGCAGATAATTGAAATTGCTTATAAAAACAGGTGGATAGAAACACACTTTAAGCAGCAGGGGCCGACAACAATAAAAGCAGTGGAATATTATATGACTTCTCTATATGGCTGTAGGACCAAGTGGATTGCTGACAAATCTGTAACAGCATGACAAAAATACTACGACATCATTTCTCCTTCTCTTTGGTTCATGACTCTTCGGAGCATATTAAGCGAGCGAGCAAAATGACTTGAGACGCACAACAAAGAAAAACAGGTTGACACAGCACCCGCCAGAACGGGCTGCAAGACTGTGACACAAAAAAAAAAAGCAAAGGAATGAGAAGAGATGGGACTTTACCAACACCAATGATATGCATGATAATGGCCAATAATAGGAGTTAAAAGGATTACATTTTACTAACACTTTTTAAAATCTCTCTTGTTGCGAGGGCATTATTTTATGTTAAAAATAATTATTAAATCTTTGAGAATTCTTTGGAAAGTTTAAATGGTTGTGGCGTTCAAAATTTGAAGGTAGAGTGATGTGTTATATAAACATATGAGCATATTATGCATTATTTCCCATTAGAAGAAAATGGCAAAGTCCATTAACTTTATATAAATCAACTGCAAAAACAACACACTGTGGCAATAACATACTGTTTAACTATTATGATACAGCGGAACCAAGTGGTACAGAGGAAAAATCCCATCTTGCAGGTTTATTGTACAGAGAACTAAAAGCATTACCATGAGCATGACACCCGTCTCGACTATAGGCCTGTTTGTTTATGGTAAGTATACAAGGTTATCTTAATTAACTTGACAGTTATATAATATGCTGTATAAACTGTAGCATCATTACAATGAAAGCAGTCTCTCTCCCATTTGTCTTCCAGTTTTTGTCACAGTCATTACAAACAGTAAGTACTAGAAACTCATTTATACTCTCTCACACACACAAACACACACACATAGGCACAATCATAACATTTACATATTCATAATAGGAAAGCAAAGCTTTGTAATGATGCATTGTTTGCCAATGATGTTTACAACAGTGAAGACAGTCAGACATCATTACGGTCTAAATACTGTGAATTAAATTAAGCAAATGTGGTCGCTCGACGAAATGGATTTTCAAATGAACGGCAGAGCAAGCAACAGAGATGCACTCCTGTTTAGTTAGTGGAATACTGAGCGCCTAACAGCCGCAATCGCCTGTTCATTGTCATTTAAAGCTGCTGATTCATTCACTCATTTAGGCAAACATGGAGAAAGAATTGCTAAAATGTGGGATGGATGCATTTATTTTTTTTTTTGCAAAATAGCGATGAACAGAGTAAAGACTTACCCACATGCCAATAAACATTCAAATTATTATAGTGAGACTACCCAAGTTTTGCTAAACAGCTAGTGTGATGCCTCAGAGTGTTGAATTAAACAAGGGCTGGGTTTATTGCTTGAACGTGCTATTTAAATTGGGCAACCTTGTTTAATTCCTTTATCAATTGAGAATCTTGAAAACGTACCTTGTGGTAATAAAACTGCACTACTGGTGTCCTTGTAAAGTAGTTTAACTAAATTTACAACATTTCCTCTTAATCCAAACAATTCAAAAGTACAAAACATATAAACGTGTGTTTTATTGTGTTAAAACCTTTAAAAAAGAGCTAGAAATAAAATAAAACCTTCATCATTCATTCATTCATTGGTCATTTGGATCTTTACCAGTTTTGGGATGTGAGTGCTTGCTTCATAATAGTTTCAGATATTTCTTTTAACATATGGTAAATCAGGTCTTTCAGATGTGGACAAAAGTGCCTGCAGACATTACTCATTACACCATCTTGTGTGAGGACAAGCATTTCACGGCTTTTACAGTACCACTTCATTCACACTGACGTCTGCATCACATACATGTTTGAATCACTCATCTACTTTAGGGATCCATCCTTAATGAGCTCAAAGACAGTGTCAGCATCTAAAAGGAAGAGGAAGAGTACGGTTTACCACGGAATTGGAGGATTTGCTCAGAAATTCTATCAGGGTTTTTACATTCTTGATTGTCGATCAGCAGTGCCTTTACTGGTCTTTGTTTCTTTTTTTTTCCCATCATTCCTTTCATCCTCCACCATCCACTTCGCACTTGATCTTATGCTCCTTTGGCTTTAGTGATGTAAATATTGTCTCATGAGGATTGGAGGTAATAATAAAGATTTATTAGAGATACAGTTTATCTCTTTAATGATTTTTTTTTAACCAGCTCTGCTTAATAATTTGCTCTGTGGAGATCTGACATAGCTTATATTTTAAATACTCATATTTATCTCTATGAGTTGAAAATTTGAATCTTCGATTGTATGATGGATTGTTGCTATAATTTCTTGACAAGTGGGAGGTTAGAATTAAATTTTCAGTATCCAGTTAAATTTCCAGTAGTAGGTTGAACCACACAGGGATCTTGACTCCAGGCTTTTTTCTTTTTCCAGGATTTGACTGAACCACCAGCCTTAAACCACGTGAAAATGTGGACATCACTTCAGTGCATCTTTCAAGTTCTATCAAACCATTCATCCATCACCATATTAAAGTCAGTCCACATATAAAATCTTCAGTGGGATACCTTTGACGAAGAGCCTTTACAGCCTTTGTAATTTCAGTAATCATGGCTTTATTTTGGTTACAGAGGATCAGAAAGTTATCATTAACTTCAAAGACACAAACTATCCAATGACCAAAAGTACCCCTTTGAGTGGTTAAACTTTCCCAGGAAAACTGTCTTTTTATAGTTTACTTTCACTTTGTTCTACCAGTTAAATGTGTGAAAAGCAGAACCTCAGGCCAAGCTGCCATTTAATGTGCAAATCTTCATGTGAATGGAGGTAAATATGAAGTTAGCTCACTCTGAAATGTTATCTATTTTCCTCTTTCTTGACCTTTAAACGGAGATCTCTATCTCAGTTTAACAAAGTATAACAAAAGTTCTTGCAAGTACAACACACCTTAGAGGACTGTTAAAGTTTCAGAAGATAACATCTGAGATGTGAGTGCTGACATAGAACCTTAAGTTAGGATTCTCAAGTGTCTGAGAGTGTGAAATGAACGATGCTTTGTAACCTTTAGTTTACCGACCCCGGAGTAACCCTGTTACCACTGATGTAGCCGACATGCCCTCTGGACTACACATTCTTTCCTGCCGCCCAGGCTTTCTCCACCGTGAGCCATGCAGCCGTGTTAGCCGCTCTGTTGGCTTTGCAGAAGATTTGTTTGAAGTGAATCCCCAAGTCTTTGCAGATCTTAGAGTCTTTGGGTATCTTCCAAAAGGCATCCTGATGGTATCTCATGGTGAACTGCATGATGACTTGATGGTGTCTTCCCTCTCCTCCTGAGGTGGCATCAACCACTCCTCCTCCACCACTCCACTCCTATCAAACTCCTCATTTTTCTTGACGAAATGGCCACTGCTGGTATCTTGTCTTTGCCATCTGTAATCTCAGCAGCATTTATCTGTGAGTAGTTGTAATCACTCATGTTTTCTAGGCCTGACCTAGCCTAGCTTCAGCCTTTCCGCTTAGCATACATATGTCAAAGGCCCGCGGACCAAAACCCTCAATTATCTTTGGCCCGCATGATAATATCTAATTATTATTAGAGCTGGCCCGCCGGTATACTGCACACACCACTAGTACTACAGTACAAGTCCCAGATTGGCACGTCAATCAAAGGCCCGCAAGTGCGAGTCCCTGCCCCACTCGTTCATAAGCTCCTTACCTTGCGACCTCGTTAACTTTCAAATACCCTCTCTCCAAAAAATGGCTAAATGGACGGTGGACTTTGAAAACAGGGGTTTTTAAGGTAGGTGGGAGGCAGAGTATGTGTTCACGGATATGACGGACAAAGCTCTTTGTCTTCTGTGTGGAGACAGTGTGGCTGTCATGAAAGAATATAATGTAAGAAGACGCTATGAAACGAAACACCATGACGGGTAAATTACTCTGGAAAACTGATTTTTCTTGTATTTAATGTGCAATGTTGTTGTTTATAGATAAAAAGGGTCTTATAAGCTGTGTTAGTTCCAGGTTCAAATATCTGACTTAGACTAGTGCACATCAGAGAGCAGCACACTCAGGTTTAATGTATTTTGACTTTTTTGCACTCTTTGGGCATTTTTGGTTTTTGTTTGAAGGAAATTATTTTTCGGCGGTTGTTGGCCGGTGGGAAAATTTATGGAAAGCTGCAGATAAAGCCATAAGAAATTAATGCAACTAATTTTTCATTAATGATTAATTTTATTTTATAGGCAGTAACTTATAGGCTGTGTTAGTTCCAGGTTCAGTATATGTAATATGGTCATTTCAATCAGTTTTCAATAAACATTGAACCAGTCCGGCCCTCGAATTGGAACAATTTTTTAAATTTTGGCCCACTGTGTATTTGAGATTGACACCCCTGGCTTAGCATGTTAGGTTAAAAGTACGACTCGGTACTAATTTGTACTTTGAGGTGGTCCGATTACGTGCACCAACATTAATTTTACTGTTTTATAACTTGTCTGAGCAGGAAAATGTAAGTTTCCATGTAAATATCAGGGCACTTAAACGAGAACTTAGAAACAGGTGTTGCCCTGTCCACCATCTTGTCTGAAGTGTACTTTGTTGCTCTTCAGAATATGTCCTTTATCTCCCATCATAATTACTACAACCACTAAAGGTCGGCTGTGTTTTGGTTTCTGAAAGTTCGTAGAATAGTAGGATTGGTAAAAGACTTAATATTGAAATTTAGAAAATGCTAAATGTATTAAGTTTTGCATGGGCTATAGCATCTTTGATTGAACTGCAGCACAGAGTGGAGGAGAATAAGGTATGGCACTGCGTAAAAAGCCTTTCATCCTTGATATTTCTGTGCCTTGGCAGGCCATTTATTGGTCTCCCAAACCATCTATCAAACCATTCAGCTGTGCTGATTGGGCCACCAGCTTGCAAAAGAAACTAAAAATCAATTTGAAGCCAGGATCTTCACTCGCATTTGATTAAGTGTTTACCTCGCCTGGGAGGAAAAAGGCACGCTGTCATTATGATGCAAACTCAAACCTCACTCGCCTTCACCTAACGCACTCCTCTCACCTCCATCCCCCCCTCCTGCCGCCCTCTTTCACCTCCTCTTTCTTTCCTGCTCCAGCTCACCTACTTTCACCTTTCCCAAGTTTTGACACCGAGTTGGTCAAATTAAGTCGGTTTGACTGGCACCTATCAAATCTGCAGAGGATAAATACAGTTTTTTTCTTTGGGAAGGTGAAAATGAACATCTGAGGACAGAACGTCTGCTCTGCCCTGATTCCCATGAGTCTCCCTGCTGGCAAAGAGAGGCATCATGACAGCCGCAGCCAGAGGTTAAAGCACCAATTAGCTACAGTTAATGAAGCCTCATTAGCCTCCGCTAGGTTTCTCCCTCTCTTTCTCTCTCTCACTTCTTTCCTTCACACTTCTCTTCCATTACTGCTCAGACAGCAACCCTAGGTGACCTCAAAGACCAGTGAAAGAAAGACACACATAGAGACGACTGACAGTGACTGACAATGTGCAGAAAATCAGTATAAATCAGTGATATGTACAGCCGGTAAATAAACATAAGAAGACCTGGCAACCCAGGCCAGAGAGGCTGCATCTTCTCTGAAAGCAAGTTAACACTGTAAGAGATCTTTGCTGGATCATGTCACTAAACAAGTTATGCCAAAAATCTACTTTCTTGATGTGCACAGGAAGTATGCTCTGCTGAATTAGCTAATAGCAGGTCCTGTTTGCAATGTGCCCAACGATGTATAGACAAGTATCACTGGATTACTGTGATGCTGAAGAAAACTGAAAAATGTGTTGACTCTCAGGGACTGGAGTTATAAAGGCACCTTTTTCACGATAGAGATAATGATAACAATATCCTCGGAGAGTAAAAGTGAAAAAACTGAATATAAAAATGTGTGTATAATACCTGTGTGTTCAGGTGTGACAGAGTTATGACTCCAAGAAATAGAGAGTATCAGTGTCTTTGCCTCAAATCTCTCCATTCAACTCTCCCGCTTTGAAAACCTCTGCAATACAGCAATTTGCAAACACTTAAAAACTGTTGAAAGACTGACTTAGAGTTTGCCCTTTATGGCTGTTGCACTGGCTGCATTCACCTCAGACAATAGTTGAGATTTTTTTTTCTGTATCTGGAATGTTTAGTCTATGTTCAACAACAGCACAACTCATCCTCAACAAGTATTAACAATCAGGACAACCTGCTGCTGTTTATAACTAGCTGATAAAGGACAGCCGCTCTTTTAAAGAGTGTATTAAAACCAGCTGCAACTCTTGCTAACTTAAAGTGATTCGACCTCTGACCACACTTCAGTGATGCAGAAGTATGCTCCATAGAGAGTCAATACACTGTGACATTACTTTTGGTTGCATGTGGAAAAGCACACACTGATTATGCTCAACTAGACCTATTAGTGATGATCAGAGGCACAACGCCCTTAAAACTTTGAACCATAAACACGACTTTTCAGCCTGGTATTAGGTTACTCTTTACGAAGATGAAGTCTGGTGACCTCAGCAAACTTCCAGCACAGCTCCGCCCGCCCTCATACAACCTGAATAGAAGTCTAAGCAGGCAGATTGAAACCATCTGTGTGGGTGTTCAGTGCCTTTTAGAGTGACTTACAAATGGTGGCATGAGTGGCTCTTGGAAAAGTCACTTTGAAAAAGTTTATCATCTTCACAAATGAGAAAACGAATGAAGATCTTGGGGGCAGGAAGCAATGGTGCACACCAAGCTACAAATAGACTCAACAATGGGCTCATCTAATTGAGGTAATTGCACTAATTCATCACAGTTAACTTACCAATAATGTATTAATGTGTAAGAATGATCACACCTTCCAGGAATATAGGCAACACTGAAGAAGCTTAACATTCTTGATATCTACAGTAATTACTTCCTATTTGATTTTTATTGTTCTGCAGACTGCAGTTCAATCAGGCACTTTTGCTTTGGCAATGTATCAAATTACAGTGTCAAGCTATTAAAGAACACACTGACTGCAAGTGAGAGTGTGGTGGAGAGAAAGAATGCAGCACTATAAGTAAGACAAGTTAGACTGGACAGGAGAATATTATGAGAAGCCCACAGGGACTTCATAGGTCAAGCTCATTGGAAAGTCAAGCACATTTTTTGTAATGTGAGCTCATTAATGGCAAAGTGAATTTAACTCCAGGTCATAGAATCATCCCCACCACCCTGTACGGGAGCTCTGCAGGGACACACAGGGCAAGATGAGCCTCGGAAGGGCACAAAGATGTAAGAATAAACAATTACGCCCAGTACTGTCCTTCTGGAATGCACACCCTACACACACACACAACCCTGTACACATATAAATCAGCATCATTAAATCGACCCCCTGCTAGCTTTTCCCAAACAGGGGAACCCCCACAGCAGTGAGCGGTAAAGGCACTCCATAAATTACCATAGACGCAGGCCTGCAGGATGGACCGAAGAACATTACTGTATTACTCACATCAAAGGGCAGAAGATTCATGACCTGTAACGTGTGTGTGATTCAAAGCACCCCTGCTAGAAAACATATTCCGTGCGTGGATGGTACATCACAGCATAATCTAATGATGAATGCTTTGCATAGATTAAAGTGGGCTGTATATCACTGCTTGTTATGAGTCAATATATCATATGGAGGCAACAAATAAGCTATTTAACTGCAGGGGAAGTTGCCGCATTTGTTAAATATAAGTGAAAGAAGTGTGCACTATCACAGAAAGGCTAGAGGACAATCAGACTGACTCATATTATTTCACTTTATCACTTAGACAAAACAGACTGTGATGCATGACACACCGGACGTGACTTTTTTCCTTAGCTGGCCTGTACAGTGTTGAATTCTGATTGGTGTTTGTTGATGTAGGTCGTAGCAGCGGTCAAATTGCGAGAATTTAGTCCTAAATATGTCTGACAAGTCTTCAGTGGCCAAACCTCCACATTGGCCATTATTGGACCACAGTTTGGGATTGTCCACCAAAAGTTATACCGCATAGCTTTCTTACGACTTGCAGATGTGACTACATCGATTGTGGCTGTGGGCACTGATAAACACCTCAAAGTGAACTGAGACGTCGAGGAACGGCCGCAGCTGCTGTGCTGCTTTCACTACGCAGCCCACATAGACATGGTTTGAGGCATAGAAAGCAGAAATTCTTAATTGTAGTTATTCTAGTTAAAAGACTGAAATCAGCTTGTGGGCTGCGGTGACTTAAAACAAGAGCAACCTTTTTCGCAGGTGATTCCTCACATGAAGTCCTCAGTAGTGATCTGCAACATTTTTTAGAAAGAGAGTAACCTCTGCTGTCTGAGTCACAGATGAGTGATTGATCTGACAGGAAAAAACACTCTGACTGATGTATTTACACATGTAGACATTTGAACTGTGTTCACTGTTGTCTTGATTGAAAAAGGGCATCTGGGATCTGTTGTAGTCGTTCACGTGCTGTTAAACTCCGATTACATGCTGTTGCATTTTCCCACTTTACTGCCTTTAGTGATCAGACAACAAAAGCAGTAATTAAGTGACTGCAAACATGAATACTGTCTGTTGTTTGCAAAGGCTTACCGACCATGAAATGAGCCCTAGAGAAGCTATCAGTGCTTCCAGCTTGAAAAACACCCCTAGCAGGATTTGGAGTTGCTGATAAAATGCTGATTGATTTGATTCTGCCTTGATGGGTATTGAGAATGAGTCTTCTGGGAGTCAGAATATTTTCAGATATTCTGAAGAAGGAGAATGTTGTGTCACAAGTATGAATCATCTCACTGGGAAATAAACAAAGCAAAAAAAAAAAAAAAAAAAAAAATTACAGCGCACCAGTGGGTCCCTCCGCCTGAGAGAACTTGTTTTCAAGCAAAGAAAACTAATTCCTGGAAGGATATCAAAGGGGAACTTTAGACAGCAGAGCTGTGTGCTGGTGGGAGTTGTTGCAGCATTGCATAGGGCATCTGGCTACATCCCAGCAGGGACTGAAGTCTGGACAGAGACAGCAACACATTTATTATGCGGCAAGGTCTCATGGTAGTAGTACTCAACTTCCTCTTCTCTATTTTTGATACTTCCTGTTCTTCACAGTCTGTAAAGCTATGTGCACCTCAGCTGACCCTGAAATCAGTCACCTGACACCACAAGATACCTGTAGAACTGAACCAGAAAGCACCCATAGAGAGCACACCTCTGCACCTCTGTCAGGGCGGTACCATCATCTGCATTTGTTGCTTAAGTAACAAGAAATAGTTTTAATCTGTGTCTGATCAACCATCCATCACATCCAAATTGAGGAATATCTGAGATGCACCCTCCGGTGACATTTTAGCTGTATTTATTCATTTTACATTGTAACATTGTTAAAGGTCATAGTATTTTAGAAAATCCACTTACTTCTGTTGTATTTTCCATGGTTATATCATGTAACTGTGTGAAGCAAACAGCATATTTCAATTCCAGACAAACCTTTAATGAAAATATTTGACTTTAGTGTATAAAATTAACTTTGTAATTAAGAATGTCTTGATCTGGCTTTGAATGCAACATCATGACAATTCTATTCTAATACTTGTGATGTCAACATAGTACACGATTAAACCAAATCTAATCTAATCTTGACTAAAGAGAGTAAAGTTTTCTCAGATCCATCTGTCTGCCACAAGAAGCGCATTGTATAAATCGGTTCAATCAGCTTTTTTATTACATTTGAAATCAAGAATGCAAGGCAATTAAAACGAATACGAGATGTCTGAGAGCTGATTGCTGTGAATTATTGATCTGGGTGGCTGTCAGGGAGCAGCTCTTGTTTGAGCTGTACGGTGGAGAGGATCAGAGGGCTGTCTTGCTTTGCTCTGTTGTTAGCACTGCCAGTCATCCTCATAGCCCACATTCATCTCCATTCAATATGCTGTCACCGTTCTATCCTAGTTCACGCAGCATATCCCTGAGCTCATTACCCTGCCAGCACACATACACACACACAGCTTCACATAAGCAGTCCTGGTGCACCGATGCATTAAAAAAAGCATACTTTTGTTTCATTATTAATTTGCTTATTTATTCATAGCATCAATAAAACATGGCAACGGGTCTGGAGACTGACGGAGCAATACCGAATCAAATGAGGATCAACAAACTGGGACTGAAGGAGATCACATCTCACACAAATTGCCAGTTGTTTTGTTTACGCCACCTGGGTTAGCATAGCAGGAAATCATGATAGGCAAAGCGAACCCCAGAATATCTTTCATATGGTGATTTAACTCATTGGCAGCAGAACGCTGAATGGCAAGGCCATGGATAGTGATTATTTAGCCTTTCACAGTAAAAGCAGGACTGGGTGAACTACTGTTAGGGACATGCACGGGGATAATTGGACTAAATTCCACTTGATTTACCCTGAAAAAATAAAAATCCATGTCAGAGCCAATGAAAGCCACACGTAGCTGCTCAGTGTGGGATACAGACTTTATTTTTTCAATAGACTGAATCAGATCTGACTGTGACTCCTTCTCTGCAGCAGGGCCGACAGAGAGGGGCCAAAAGGTCAAACAGACTGGTGACGACCTTTGGTTTGACCACCAAATGCTAACTGAGACAAAGTGATACGTACATTATCTACAATTAGCCTTATTAGGGTCAGGATACATTTATGTTTTGCAACAGTTGATTATCCAATTTTAATTTGCTGAGTTTCACAATTCAAGGAAATATAGAGAGTGTGCAAACTACATGATGTGCAGATTAGTAAAATGACATTTTTCCCTCTTTGCCTCGAGGTAGATTTGATAGAGCTCTTAGTCAGTGTTGTCAGCGCTGTGTTTGACAGTTCTTGATTTGCACTGTGTGCTTAATATTACAAATGTGATATATACACTCAAGTGTCTTACAGAAGGAATATCATGTGGCGAGAACTACAAGAAATGTGACTTACAAGACAATGCGTCACCTAAGTTCATCCTTCATTTTGAATAATTGATCCAGAACTGTTATACAGGGACATTGAAGGTTAAATTGTGTTTGAATTGAAGCACTTCAGATTGTCAGGTCACAGGCGTCGACTGTTCGGTGGCATCTACTTTAAAGTGACACTATGTAGCTTTTCAGAGCAGAAATAATCCAATCTTTCTCATTAAAAATGAATGTTTGAATTCATGAACAGTCAAACATACCCTTGTTCAATTTGGTACACTTACGAGGTTAGCTGCTGCATTGTCTGGTATGACCAGTGAAATGAACACAATAACAGTAACACAATGGCAATTTTTAATGTAATTGCCACAGAGGCCACTGTCATGCAAGAGATCTGCAACTTTAAACACCAATGCCAATAAAAGGTGCTGTAAGGAACTTTGTAAGGCTTGCTGAGTCTCATTTCCAGGTCATGAAATACTGAGCCAAGCCACCAATCTGAAGTGTACTGCACCTTTGGCAGTAGTAATCATCCAATTATTGTGGTCAAAGGGGGAAGTGAGGTGATGTCATTGTACGTAGAGCGAACAAGGTCGGCGTAGGGAGGAGGTCGCGGTGGATGGATGGGTTAAAGCATAACCACAACTGTTCTATAACCTTAACCACGTGGTCATTATTGCAACCACAAACAAAACTCGACTATCTAACTAACCTTCACCGGTTACATAAGTGGTTCACACACACTCACCAGAAAGTGAAACTGGCTGGAGCCTCCAGACACATATCCAGTTTCAGCTGCCCTGTGTATTAAGATGCACACATTCGCAGCCACACACCCAAACACAAAGGAGACACTAACACACAAACACGCGCGCAAACAGATACAGTATATCATCTTTATCTCTCTCTGCCAACAACCCACACACACACACACACACACACACACACTCACACTTGCAAATTAACGCTCTTCTGCTGTTTATCATCTGATTCAATTAAAGCAGTGGAGGCGAAAGGATCAGAGCCCGTGGGACAGCATTTTAAACGGCCACAAAACAAATGAGCTGAGGTTCAGCCACTGACATTTAAATGAGAGTAATGAGGCTGCTTGTCATCGCCACTCTTCTACCAGCCACAGAACACCAGCCATTTTCTTCCCTTCCCCGCTCAACTTTCTTTTACCGTATTCTCCCCTCCCATCGCTTCTTCTCCGAGCAATCTCATGATGGCAAATGTTACATTTGCACTAGCAAAATGCTCCATCTGCCTCACCTTCCCTCTCCTGATGTTTATTCTTCTTTCATCGCATCGTTCATCATCTCTCAATCCTGGCAGAGGAAATGCAATGTGCTCCGTCTGGTTTGCAGATCTCAGGCAAAGCCTTCAGAGCCTGGAGTTTAACACGACTCCCCAAACGCATGAATCACTGGCTTTATTTATTCTGCAGTTGGAGAGCGCAGGCTGCAACGACAGGTCATTTCAGAATATAATGCAGATGGGGCCAATAAAGCCGCTGGACATTAAATCCAGGGGTGCAATTTTGTGAGCCTTGATTATAAAATTATGCAACCGTCACATCCAAACAAAATTAACAACTCCATCAAACACTTTGAGTGATAAAAGACACTTTTAGAGGTGTTATAAGCAAGTATACCCTTTGAAAGGAGACATAAAACTTTAGCTGACTTACAGTATAAAGTTTCTCCATCCAGTCCTATTTGGTTAATTAAACCATCTAATTCCTGGTCATTACCAAATTCCTACTTCCACCCCCTTCACAATAATGTAGCTGCTGTATCAGTTAAGTGTTTTTCACTAATGATCCCTGTAAAGATCTGATTTCATTCCTATCAGCTCACAGTTCATGGCTATGCACCACGAAGGGCAGAGAAGGTCAAACGCATGCTTTTCCAGCAGCCAATCACTTCTCACCTTAAGCCTAGATTTTGCAATAACCAGCTGGCAGAGCATCATGGGACCTCATTAGCAGTGTCGGGCGGTCACGGTGGTCACTCATGCGGTGTGCGTACACTTGACAAACTGTAACATCCACCATCAAAACGGAAATGGTTAAACAAGGTGCCAACAAAATGTAGATGCAAGTACAGAGGTGATCAGCAACATATGTAAACACACACACAGGCAGGGAAACAGCAATGAAGAGGAGTTGCAGTATTGCAGACGGGCCTTTCCAGAGATGCACCCTATGCATGCAGAGGCCTTCATCACTCCACTGACTCTGGTTAATTGGATTGTCTGGCTCAGGCTAAATGCTTAGCCTCACGTCACGTCTATAGCCTTCTTCATCCTGCAGCAGGATTGAATACATTAACTTTATACTTTCACATATGGAAACATGAGAGGCTGTTTATGTTGGGCTGAAACATTCATTTAATTCATTCATTTCTTCAATGAAGCTGAGTGTGTCCCTTCATCAATATTCATACTTTAGAAAGTTTAAGAGATATACTTTGTATGTTGTATATACTGCAACTGCCAGACAAGGAGACACCACTGTTTTAAGGTTTTAGCTGTACACTGTGCCATGCATTGTAGCAGGTCTAATCTATCAATGCATGTGTTGCATGTTCTTGCATGTTCATGTTACTCCTCATAGCGCTAGCATCAATCAATAAAACATACAATCATTGCTGCTCTGAAGTCTGATGGTTCGGCAGTTGTTTTTTTATCCACTTTCACTTCTCCCTGCCTCAAACAGAATCCATTAGGGTTATGTGTATCTTATTTTCATTAGGAATGGAGGAGACAGAATAGCGTTACAGCAGAATCATTTGTGTGTGTGAATTATTGGATGAATTCTTATTATTTTCGAGAACATGTGGGAGTACAATTGCACATCTGTGGCAGAAGGTGGGTGAGGGATCTTTTCTTCATTGTCTCCCTGATCCTCCTCTTCATTTGCCTTCTTCCCTTTAGCTTATTCACTTCTCCAGCACTGAGGACCTTTTTCTAAATCTATGGAAATAAATTACCCTTGGGCCCTCATCATCAGTTCCTTATGAGTGTCACCGATGAATTACTAACTTTTTGGGTGCATCAGCTGTCTGGCAGTCAGCCTCATCTATTACCACTATAGGTCTTTACAAGTGGAGGATTTTGGACCTGATCCGAAAGAGACCCAAGGACAGCCAGAACTGATCCAAAATAGACCAGAAAAAATTGGGCAGTCTTGGACACCAAGGCATCTCAATCGGATGCCCCCTGGACGCCTCCCTAGGGAGGTGTTCCAGGCATGTCCCACCGGGAGGAGGCCCTGGGGAAGACCCAGGACACGCTGGGGTGACTATGTCACTCAGCTGGCCTGGGAACGCCTCGGGATCTCCCCGGAAGAGCTGGGGGAAGTGTCTGGGGAGAGGGAAGTCTGGGCGTCCCTGCTCAGACTGCTTCCCCCGCGACCCGGCCCCAGATAAGCGGGAGAAAATGGATGGATGGATGGATGGATGGATGGATGGATGGATGGATGGATGGATGGATGGATGGATGGAAACAATACAGAATGCCACCCAGACATGATTAGACTGTAGAAGTTAAATCTGGTGAGACAGGGGTCCTGGTTTGGGGTTTGTTTACAAGTCTCAATTTTAGCTACCTTCAGAAAAGCAATGTGAATTTGTTGCTCTCAATGAAAGGATGACATAAAAGCTCACCACCCAGGTTGTGACAACACGAGTATGCGTATGATGATGGCAACTGTCCACTCATTGCCTTTGATTCCTGCCCGGCTCTCCTCTGTTCAGATCTCTGAGTGTGGAGATGTCTGTCTTTCTGCTCTCTTGTGATGAATTCCTCTCTGCATACTTGTTAAAAAATCGTTTTATTTTCACAGTGAAGGACGAGACACTTGTTTGATTGGCACAAATGATCAGGTAAATGTCACAAAGCAAATGAGATCAAAGCGAGAAAGCAAGCTGAAATCAGATAAATCAGAGAGAGAGAAAGCAAAGCCATCAGCACAGGCCATCCTGTTCAGCCAGCATGGATCCTGCAGAACGAGCTGGAGGAAGATGGAGAGAGAAGTGCGTGGTGAGAGAGAGGGAGCTGACGAGAGGCAGCAGCTGTGGGAGAAGTGTTGTTGCGGCGGCAAAGCCCGGCACCTCAGCTTGTCCCATTGATTTCAGCTCAACAACAAATTGGACCATTTTTCACACCGTCCTGCAGCGGCCCCACTTGCCTTTTTATTTATTCCCCCATTCAGCAGAGCCACATGTGTCCAGTCTGGGAAACCACAGACACACACTTACACACACCGTCTGGCAAATATGAATGTATAAAACATGGTACAAATACATTTGTGTCACTGTTTAGAGGGGGTTAGCCCTAAACTTAGTCCTGATGCTCTCTTAAGAGGATTTCCATCATCCCTGTATCCATGTGAGGACATTTTAGCTTCAGAAGGATAGCGACATCCAATAATTGACCACTTCGCTAAGCCCTATCCCCTTTAATTACTGTTGCTTCGCCTGTCAATCTTTTCCTTTTAGCATGGCACAAATGCAGTTTACAATATCTAACCATGGAAGATTTACTACTCAAAATGATAAGAAATGTTTGAAGCAATGGGATGTGGATCGCAGACAGAAGGAAATAAGCAGGTATTTCCAGCCAGTGACAGCTAAAGTGGCAGCTGTCTCTAGCAGGTTTTATCAACTGTGGAGAGCTAATGGAGCAGCATTGTTTGTGTATTGCAGCCTACGGCTAGTTAGCCCAAGCACACTAGTATTGCATTGTTATTAGCTGTAGCTAACAATATCTTCTTGATCTGGGTAATAACACAGTCTCTGGCTGATTTTTTAATCTTTCCAGCTGAATTGTGTTCAAACAACATTTGAAAAGGCTATTAAACATCTGATGATCCGTATAGAAGTCTTTCTTGTAGTTGCTCGAAGTTTGTTTCGTGGAGTGAGTTGAGCCATTTGTAAAATCTTTCTTTCCTCAAAGATAAATGCAATATATTAATGGATATCAAACATCACCTTGCTGGGATGCTATTTCAATCAGCAAGAAAGATTATGAATTTCATTGGAGCCCATGGCACGTAATGCTTCTAAGGCATAGTATGAAATACAAAATTGCAAGATTGGCTCTTATATCTGAAATCATGAGAGGGAAAGTTTGGAGACGCATGGAGATATGACTGTCATACAGATGATTTGATAGGAGCTATTAGTATTCACTGCTATACTATAGCAGTTCCTTATTACCTTTTCACATGAAGGTTAAAACTTCTGGCTGCGGAGAGTTTGGAAAAAGACGTGTCCGACAAGGTAAAACCAAGCCAATACAGATGGTTTGGTTATATTTTACACTACAAATTGTGAATTATCAACCAAAGTCTCTTGAGAGCAGTCATTTCCCCTTATGGTTAGAAATGTGGTGCAAGACAGAACTTTCTATCAGGGTTTAACTAGTTCCTGATCCAAAAATCACAGCTTGTTGAACTCATAATCCAGAGCTTCCTTCCTAGACTTGGATCATGGTCAGATCACATTTTCCCTCCTTAAGAAGTTCCAGAGTTGGTTTGAAGATTTAGCAGAAATAAACTCCCTCTAGCAAAACTGTCAATCCATCCGCAGCGTTCTCACACTACCAAAGGGGAATAGGTGCTCTGGCCTGTGGGCTGTCTCACACATACTTCCTTCTGAATTCTTCCAGTTTCTCCTGTGGTTTCATGTTTTTGCAACTGGAGAGCACATAGTTAGACTGAGACTGGTGGTTGAGAGGCGGATTTGTTGGTACACTTCCAAAGCAAACCTGAAGCTTTGAGTGAAGGAACGACAAGATCCAGTCATAATGTTAGCACTGTGCATTCTGGCATATGATACTATATCACATATTTAACACTGAAGAAAATATTTGTTTTCAGCTGCACTCATCAGTACTTTTATAATACCAATGTACCAAATGATTGTGTAATGTAAAAGGGGTCACTCATTGTAAATAACCCACAGTCTTGCAACCTTACGCTGCAGTTCCCATCAGCTTTACACAGCTTTTAAGCGTCTTTTAATCATTGACTTGATGAACTGTAACTTTACTGTTTTAGTCTGCACTATCACTGACAGCAACTAAATGAATGCCAATGCTGCTTTATGTCTGCTGGATGTGTAAATAGGTAACGGTCTGCTAACACATTTGCCATTAAAGCTTGAAAGTGTGATGACACGTCGATGCTGCATTTAAAAAAAAAGATAAAAATCACCCAGGGATAGGTGGGGAACAGACGTAAAAGGAGATAATGACTCATGAATACATAACAGTGTAGCTCTGTAAATGGGAAACTGTATTACCATTTGTTTGACCATTTGTTTGTGTTGTATTTAGCTTTTTAGGTTGCCCCCTGTTTTGCAAGGGCAAGCAAATGTATCTTGCTTTTCTAGTTTCCAGTGTGACCGGGCTAATATGAACAAACCATAGTGTGACTTGCCCTCACTTCATTTGTTTTGCTTGGCTCTGCAGCCATGACGGATCACTGCTCCTTGTTCCCTTTGTGTTTGTTTCATGTGACTGGTTCAGAATCGGCGTGCGAACTTCTCATAACATCGAGTCGTGCATTTCCAGGCATTTTGGTCTGCTTGTTTGATGTCACCTCTTTTTTGAATGCTATCATTTTAGCATAGCAAGCCAAATGAGAAAAAAGCTGAAAATTCTCAAAGAAGTCTGGCAAACATCGCTGGTGCATAAGCCCTCGAACATCATCCTAATCTTTAAAAAATGTGAGAACCTCTACATTTTCCTTCTTTTCATCCTCCTCACTGTTTCAAAGTCACTGTTGCTCCTGTTCTCTCCTCCTCCCTCCTTCAATGTGTCATTTGTATCAATCTCCCTCTACACTCAGACTGACAGGTCGCCTCCTCATTGCTTTATACCCCCCCCCCCTCCCCAATTCCCCAGCTCTGCCTCGGGAGGTGGCTTCACATCACATCATCACCTCAGCATCACTCCACTTCTCTTCTCCCACTCTTCATCTCTCTGCCTCCTCTCTTCTTCAGCCCACCAGATGCTGTTGTTCTAACTTTAAAGGCCTGGGAGTGATGCGAAGACTTAACCAGAGTAACACTTTGGTGTCACTGCCAAGCGTGAAGTCCGTTTGAAAAATGTCGAGCTGTTGTATGTGAAGGTGCTTACCGGTGGGCTGAGTGTGAGCATAATGGATGACTGGCTTCAGGTGCCGTCTGCGAGCTGTCGAGCTGTCCGTCTCAAACGCTGCACCACATGTTGGCCTGAATTAGATTCAAAAGTTGAGGTACTCTCACATGGAGATGGTTTCGCACTGTTATTTCAAGATTCTCCTTTCCTTTGATTCATCTGCACCTTTGCACTCAAAATACTGCACTGTTATCATTTTTTACCCACTTAAGCATTTATAAGTTGTGATTAATAGTTTTCCAACAGTTCATTAATCATTTAATGAATACCTTATAGATTAGTCATAAGCCATTGGTAAAAACAATCTTTGGATTGGCACGTTGTGAAACTCCCTCTGGTTAGTGTTTATCCATTCCATTTGCTAAAATTGCCATTATAATTGCATTCCATTAATGTCATCCATTAATAATGGCTCATGGCTTTCTACCTTTCTAAGACTCTAAAAGTTAGAAATGTTCTGAAGTCACTGATGAAGGGTAGAACCGTTTCTTTTCTTGTTAGTAGAACTCATGACTGGCTGGAACACGTTGAGCCCTGCATAAACACAACAATTCACCACAATGAAAATCAGCAAAATGCAAACTAAAATTAGAGAAAAAAAAGGCCAACTAATGAGGCCTTTCCAGACTCCCAGTCCCTACCACCCACTGCAGCACAATGTTTTTTGTTTTTTTTGTTCAAAGCAACAAAATGCATAGAGTTTCCCCTGAGTGTCTGCTGTTATGGTTTGTAAAACATAAAAAGCATATTTTTAGAAGCATGATTTCAATGAAAGCTGAAATCACTTCTCTGCTTTTAATTTCCATAATTTTGATTTTGGACGACCTTTTTACAACCAAAAAGTTGTCCAGTAACCATTAACAATTAATAAAGTCATTATTTACAACTTATCAACCTGTTATAAAGGCTGCCTTAGGAGAAAGTCACACCAAAAAGGACAATATCAAGAAGCTATTGATCGGCTGTGGACAGGGAGGAAGCGGACAAGGCTGGGTGGCTGGTTTGTTTTTAATAAAAGGCAATTGTTGGCCAAATGTGTGGCCAATCCATATATTGATTTCTCCTCAGCCTATGTCCACATGCAGTGGACATTAAAAGGGTCTACAGGGTAGTCACCACTGAAGGTGAGTGGGGTTTTGACGTCCACCTCCAAGGCAAACATTACACACACAGCATCTACAGATACACACACATATATCTATATAACCTCGCTTACAGTGACATCTTCATCTACATGTGTGTTTGTGTGCGTGCCTGTGCGTCCGCATGTCTGGTCCCAATTACATCTTGTTTTGCTGTGCCGCCTCGTGAAAAGATTATTCCAAGCGCATCACCCTGAGAAAGTTAGACACACACACACACACACACACACACACACACACACACACACACACACGTGATAAAATAATAAGCGCTTGTTTCCCCCCGTGGCACACAGATAGCTGGGAACTAACGAGGGGCATGTGGAGAGCTGACATACTGTACCCACACACGCAAGCACACACAGATACAAACACAGATAGAGAAAACAGGGAACAGGGAGGGAAGAAAGAAGATTATAAACAGAAACACAGACAAAACAGCAAGTAAGGGGGAGTAAAATGAATCAAAGAAAGAGAGTAAACTAAAAAAGAGAGAAATAGACGAGCACAGGGAACACAGAGAAGTGAAGGAGATAGAGGAAGAGGAGAATGAGGAAAGACAATGAAAATCTCGGCCTGCAGCGTTAATGCTAATTTCCACCCATGCATTCATCCATAAGGAAACAGGCTGCAGCTCTGTTGCATGAGGACGCAGAGCAGTTATATGGCGTTATGTGGTACAACTAACCAAACCTAAGAAATCTGCATGTTTCAGATGTGGAGAGGGACACGGAAACATTCTTCTTCATATTGGCGACCCCTTGCTGCGCTTTGTCTGCTGCCAAAACATGAAAACGAGTGTTTATAATCCTCCAACAGCTGCCACATTTTTGCTTTTTCAAATCAAAGGGGAAAGAAGACCCTCAGAATCAAGATGGTTCTGATGTAGCCAGTGTGGATTCTGCAGAGGAGAGGGCACCAAATGCAGCAGAGTTTGTAGATACAGCTGTCATGAGGGTGCTCAGGCTGTCTGCTGCAGGCTTTGGGAGGAGACAGCCCTGTCTGGTGCGCACACACACACACACACACACACACACACACACACACACACACACACACACACACACACACACACACACACACACACACTGATACATACACATAGTGATAGCCTGAGCCAGGCAACATAAGAGTCTTGCTGTGAAGCATGTGTATGCCTCTGAGAAGAGATCCACTATTCTGTTCGCCACATGCATGACTGACGGACAAGTGTCTTTCTACTTCTGCCAAACTCTTCGCCATAGCTGTGAAAAATAGGCATCCAAGCTGAATCTATACCTCAACTTCACAGCGTGTTGCAGTTCCACTTATGGATGAGGTTCCATAGCCATCCATCCATCCATCCATTATCTTCCGCTTATCCGGGGCCGGGTTGCGGGGGGAGCAGTCTGAGCAGGGACGCCCAGACTTCCCTCTCCCCGGACACTTCCTCCAACTCTTCCGGGGGGATCCCGAGGCGTTCCCAGGCCAGCCGAGTGACGTAGTCACCCCAGCGTGTCCTGGGTCTTCCCCGGGGCCTCCTCCCGGTGGGACATGCCTGGAACACCTCCCTAGGGAGGCGTCCAGGGGGCATCCGATAGAGATGCCCGAGCCACCTCAGCTGACTCCTCTCGATGCGGAGGAGCAGCGACTCTACTCTGAGCTCCTCCCGGGTGACAGAGCTCCTCACCCTATCTCTAAGGGAGCGCTCCGCCACCCTGCGGAGGAAACTCATTTCAGCCGCTTGTATCCGGGACCTCGTTCTTTCGGTCATGACCCAAAGTTCATGACCATAGGTGAGGGTAGGAACGTAGATTGACCGGTAAATCGAGAGCTTCGCCTTTCGGCTCAGCTCCTTCTTTACCACGACAGACCGATACAGCGACCGCATTACTGCAGCCGCTGCACCGATCCGCCTGTCAATCTCACGTTCCATCCTTCCCTCACTCGTGAACAGGATCCCAAGATACTTAAACTCCTCCACTTGAGGCAGGAACTCTCCTCCAACCTGAAGGGAGCAAGCCACCTTTTTCCGGTCGAGAACCATGGCCTCGGACTTGGAGGTGCTAACTCTCATCCCAGCTGCTTCACACTCGGCTGCGAACCGCCCCAGCGCATGCTGAAGGTCCTGGCTCGAGGAAGCCAACAAGACAACATCATCCGCGAAAAGCAGAGACGAAATCTGCCGGCCCCCGAACCGAACCCCCTCCGGCCCCTGGCTGCGCCTAGAAATCCTGTCCATAAAAATGATGAACAGAACCGGTGACATAGGGCAGCCCTGCCGGAGTCCAACATGCACTGGGAACAGGTCCGACTTACTGCCGGCAATGCGGACCAAGCTCCTGCTCCGGTTGTACAGGGACTGTACAGCCCTCAACAGAGGGCCTCCAACCCCATACTCCTGGAGCACCTCCCACAGAATGACGCGAGGGACACGGTCGAATGCCTTCTCCAAGTCCACGAAGCACATGTGGACTGTTTGGGCAAACTCCCATGAACCCTCAAGCACCCTGTGGAGGGTATAGA
Organism: Chaetodon trifascialis; assembly: GCF_039877785.1. NCBI lineage: Eukaryota > Metazoa > Chordata > Actinopteri > Chaetodontiformes > Chaetodontidae > Chaetodon > Chaetodon trifascialis. The sequence goes on along the minus strand of NC_092078.1, from coordinate 15,945,696 downwards.
GCTGGTCCAGTGTTCCACGGCCAGGACGAAAACCGCATTGTTCCTCTTGAATCCGGGGTTCGACTATCGGCCGGATTCTCCTCTCCAGTACCCTGGAATAGACTTTACCAGGGAGGCTGAGGAGTGTGATCCCCCGATAGTTGGAACACACCCTCCGGTCCCCCTTTTTAAAAAGAGGGACCACCACCCCAGTCTGCCAGTCCAGAGGCACTGTCCCCGTCTGCCACGCGATGCTGCAGAGGCGTGTCAACCAAGACAGTCCTACAACATCCAGAGACTTGAGGTACTCAGGGCGGATCTCATCCACCCCCGGCGCTTTGCCACCGAGGAGCTTGCGAACTGCCTCAGTGACTTCAGCCCCGGTGATGAATGAATCGACCTCCAAGTCCCCAGTCTCTGCTTCCTCTACGGAAGACATGACAGAGGGATTGAGGAGATCCTCGAAGTATTCCTTCCACCGCCCGACAATATCCCCAGTCGAGGTCAACAGCTCCCCACCTCCACTGTAAACAGTGTTGACAGAAAGCTGCTTCCCCCTCCTGAGGCGCCGAACGGTTTGCCAGAATTTCCTCGAGGCCAACCGGTAGTCCTCCTCCATGGCCTCCCCGAACTCCTCCCAGACCCGAGTTTTTGCTTCTACAACCGCCCGAGCTGCCGCACGCTTGGTCTGCCGGTACCCATCAGCTGCCTCAGGAGTCCTATGAGCCAACCAGGCCCGATAGGACTCCTTCTTCAGCTTGACGGCATCCCTTACTTCCGGTGTCCACCACCGGGTTCGGGGGTTGCCGCCACGACAGGCACCGCCGACTTTACGGCCACAGCTATGGACGGTTGCATCAACAATGGAAGTGGAGAACATGGTCCATTCGGACTCAATGTCTCCAACCTCCCTCGGGATCTGGTTGAAGCTCTCCCGGAGGTGGGAGTTGAAAACTTCCCTGACAGCGGGTTCCGCCAGACGTTCCCAACAGACCCTCACGGTACGTTTGGGTCTGCCAAGTCTGTCCCGCTTCTTCCCCTGCCAGCGAATCCAACTCACCACCAGGTGGTGATCAGTTGACAGCTCAGCCCCTCTCTTTACCCGAGTGTCCAAGACATACCGCCGAAGGTCAGATGATACGACTACAAAGTCGATCATTGACCTCCGGCCTAGGGTGACCTGGTGCCACGTGCACTGATGGACACCCTTATGCTCGAACATGGTGTTCGTTATGGACAAACTGTGACTAGCACAGAAATCCAATAACAGAACACCACTCGGGTTCAGATCGGGGAGGCCGTTCCTCCCAATCACTCCCCTCCAGGTGTCACTGTCGCTGCCCACGTGAGCATTGAAGTCTCCCAGCAGAACAATGGAGTCCCCGGTTGGAGCACTTTCCAGTACCCCTCCCAGGGACTCCAAGAAGGCCGGGTACTCTACGCTACTGTTCGGCCCGTAGGCCGAAACAATAGTGAGAGACCTATCCCCAACCCGAAGGCGCAGGGAAGCGACCCTCTCGCTCAGCGGGGAGAACTCCAACACATGGCGGCTGAGCTGGGGGGCTATAAGCAAGCCCACACCAGCTCGCCGCCTCTCACCGCGGGCAACTCCAGAGTAGAAGAGAGTCCAGCCTCTCTCAAGGAGTTGGGTTCCCGAGCCCAGACTGTGCGTGGAGGTGAGCCCGACTATCTCTAGCCGGTACCGCTCAACCTCCCGCACTAGCTCAGGCTCTTTCCCCCACAGTGAGGTGACATTCCATGTCCCCATAGCCAGAGTCGTTGTCCAGGATTTGGGTCGTCGGGGCCCCCGCCCACGACTGCTACCCATTCCACATAGCACCGGCCCCTTCTGATCCTTCCTGCGGGTGGTGGGCCTACGGGAAGGCGGGCCCACGTCGCTCCTTCGGGCTGTGCCCGGCCGGGTCCCGTGGGCAAAGACCCGGCCACCAGGCGCTCGCCTGCGAGCCCCAACCCCAGGCCTGGCTCCAGGGCGGGGCCCCGGTGACGCCAATCCGGGCGACGTACGCTTCCTTGCTTTAATATAATAGCGTTTTATTAAATCCAGATCCAGTGTGGAGTCCACATATTGAATCCAAATCCTTGCGAATCCTTTACTGAATCTTATCAAGTTTACCTTTTAACATTTGTAAGCAGATGAATGCTCAAATAACTGCAACTGAAAGATGGAAGGAGGAAACACTGCAGAGCAACATAATATATTAAATGATAATTAAGAGTATCTGACACTCAAATAATGGCTGCAGCCTTCTGAGCTAGCCAGCCAAACTGTTTTTACCAACATGGAATTACAGTAATTACCTCCAGCTGATCTAACCTGCAGCTATAAGTGAGAGCCTACCTACACTGCATGCTTTCCATTGTTCTTTCAGTTTGTTAGTATCTGAATTGAACAAATGTTGTTATTTTCCAAATGGAAACTACATCCAACATGGAACCAGCCATGGCAAGATGAATTATTGTTGAATAAATAAGTAGCAAGGTGAATTACTTGATAACAATGTTAAGCTGTTCTGGGTAACGTGTGTAGGTTATAAACAATTATATTTTAGCAAACTTTAAGAATGCGATACGTATATCAATCCAAAGCACTCATCTCTTTCCAGAAATGTTCCTGTTGTCTGGATAATCCACAGAACACACTGTCGAAAGTCAGTCATCAAACAGCATTAGTGCAGGAAGATGTGCATTATATTTTCCCATTAGTGACCTTATAATGCATTATAGATCTTCTAGTCACAGTGATGCTGAGAAAGCCTTCTTTCCCTTCTGTTCACTTCAAGTCACAGGCAATCGTCCCAGCTGAGTGACAGCAGCCTGAACAAGACAACAACACAGGCCTTCTATATTGGACGCTATAATCGAACCATAATGCACTTTGTCAGCCCCCACACCCTCCCTGATCCGACTAGAGCATTTTAGCCAGAGCCACAGAGGAACAAATTGACAAAGCTGAGGTGAATATGAAGTATCGCTATGTGTCAGGGCGATGGGGAAAATTGGCAATTTTCAAGGCTCCGATTCTGGAGACAAAGTGACGCATGTGTGCAGCAGATGTATTTTTTTAAATGCAGATCAGAATGGATAGGAGGACATAAGCTGGGAAATCCTTTCCAATAGACTTACAGTCATGCAGAACAGGCTCCAATAATGTCTTGTGTTGTCGGAGCCCGATATGACAGACTTTCCACTTTCATGAGGCTGACACAATCAAATGCTGTTTCAAAAATAAAATAACATCTATCTGACGCCATGCAAGGTAGTGAAACAGGTTTTCTGGCAGCCATCACCTGTTTGTCTGAAAACAGACTGACAGCTTGACTTGGCAAGTGACTGACTGCTTGTGTTTTGCGCTGTCAGTGTAACATTTTCATCTAACAATCCTTTGATACTCGCTGTGAAATCAGCTGGGACAGATGAGAGCGAAGGTTGACTTCTTCCCTGGCAAATATATTCTGTACAATATTTGTTTGGCAGATATTTCAAGAAAAAAGTATGGCTAATCAACCTCACTGAAATTCCCCTAAAATCAGCGCTTTCTTCGTTGTGTATGTTTGCTTGCATGCGTGCGCCTACAAGTCTGGTCCCAATTAAATCAAGTTTAGCTATTCATCTGTTCTTTTCAAGCATTCAATATTTGGGAGGATCCATCATGCTATCAAGTCTGTATTTGCCTAACTTGCTAATGTTAATACTAATTCTCATAGGACATTAGGCTACTTTTCAGCAGCTCCTGCACACTCAGCGCTTTCTTTGCACACGTTATAGGAAGCAGTGGGGGCTTGCTAGCATTTGCTGGCTCTCTGCCATCAGCCCAGATGTGGTGACAAACATAGCAACAGGTCGTTCTGTTACCTCAGCACTACATTCGTATCCCCTTGGTTCAACTTACAGCATAAAGTAATGTACAGAGTAATGTAGCACAGGGTAACGTGGGGAGTGCTGAAGTCACAGATGTGATGAAGGGACGGCTAACAATGTCAGCCGCACAGCTGTTTAAAAGGTTAGCTTCTCATTTTTTCATGTCTCTGCTAAAAAAAACTCACACATCCATATGGATATTAAAATGTTGTAATACTGATCACGAAGATTCCTTAGTGACAGTCCTCGTTCCTTACAAAAATACATTCTTAAGTTCATCATAAGCTAATGCTGCTTCAGGATGGAAGAGGGTATCCTGAAGTTCCATTCTTTTTATTAACCGGACAGTATTCATGCTGAGAAGACTGTAACTTTACTTAATAACCACTTGATATGACTGCTAAAACCTTATATATTAATAGGAAGGATGATCTCTCCACGGCTGTTATGGACAGGGGGAGTAATTGCAGTGTCAAACAACTGTTTCATTGTACAAACGGGCAAGCGTTGTTTGTAGAATCAGTCCTTTAACTGCCTTTAAGTCTGTTGGAACTGAAGCGACTGAATTATTAAAATATCCACCCAGATAACTGTTGCAGCAATCAAATTAAAAGCACCAATCAGAGCCAAAAGTTCACACCCTCTGGACAGCACAACAGCAAAACATTGGTTTCTTTAAAAAATAAGCTTTAAAGAATGAGGAACTCCTGGACTATCTGTTTTTAGTGGTCTGTTTAAGTGACACATGAAACTCGATGCAATCCCAGATATTTAGCTCTGACACTGTTTCTTCTAACGTCTCCTCCACCTTCTCTGTATCTACACGGGAGAACCATATCTTATTCCTGGCTTGCCTTGGGTGTCATAGCGAGTACACCCTGGCAAATTTATCAATTTATATTCAGTGCCGCTTGCAGTCAAAAGAAGAGGAGTCCTGAAGAAAAAGATCAATTTTCCAGTTTTAGATCTTGGCTTTCATCACTTCTCCCCCCCCTTCTCTCTCTGTCGCTCCCTCTGTCTCTTTCACCCATTCATTTTCTATTTTCCCCCTCTCTTGCCATGGAATTGTGGTAAGATAAGTGAAAAATTGAGAAAGAGACGCTGGGAGATGGCAAAGGGGTACAGAGAAGATTCTGAATGGGAGAATTAGCTTGAGTGTGGACGCGTGTGTGTGTGTGTGTGTGTGTGTGTGTGTGTGTGTGTGTGTGTGTGTGTATGTGTAGAATAGAGAGTGCAGTACAAACAGAAGAAAACAGCAGTGACATGTGTATGAGAAGATATTTTGTAACACCAGTGTCAGATATATTGCCCAGTACTGTTTGTTAAATTAATCATTTGCAACTTTCCTCTTTGCTGATCTCTATCACTGAAACGATATGAAATAATGCTGCAAGCTTATGAAAACACAGTTGGTACAAACACATGCTACAGAAGCTACTGAGAAAAT